>NW_027397076.1:40757036-40798622 GCF_003265705.2 Callorhinus ursinus
TCTTTCTTTCTTTCTTTCTTTCTTTCTTTCTTTCTTTCTTTCTTTTCTTTCTTTCTCTCTCTCTCTCTCTCTCTCTTTCTTTCTCTCTCTCTTTCTCTCTCTCTCTCTCTCTTCTTTCTTTCTTGATTTATTTATTCATTCGAAAGACTGTGCAGTGGGAAGGGCAGAGGGAGAGAATCTCAAGCTGACTCCCCGCTGAGGGCAGAGGCTCACTCGGGGCTTGATCCCACGAGATCTTGACCTGAGCCAAAAGCAAGAGAAGGACGCTCAACCAACTGAGTCAGCAGGCACCCCAGGAGTCCCTTTCTTAAGCCAAGTGGCTTGTTCTGTGATCTTAGGTAGCTGAATCTCAACTTCTCCAGAAGTATTAATCCAGGTGCAGCAAGTGGTGGTGGTCACAGCACGTATGTCTACCGCTGTGTTCAGCTACAGGATAGTCAGGGGCTATCCTGTTACCAAGAACAACCTTGGCCAAAGAATCCAAAGATTTTTGTTGGACAGTTACTGCTTTCACACAGAATCTGCAGTATTTTCAAGAGTTAAGGAGAGGTTCCTGATCATAGCCTCATTGGTACTCACTCCTAACCGGGGAAGTAGGGAATCTGCCAAAGGGAGCTGATTTTTGAATCATGAATGTTTCCTGGTAATTCCTGTTTGAGTCTGTGACTCAGGACTAGCAAGGTAACAGCCATGGAGGCCAGTAAAATTTAGGGGTTTGCAGACCACACAGGTAGTTTTATTCTGGTTACCTTTGCATTATGTCCCTTTCTTTGTGTAGAACCTTGACACAAAATTCCCCAGGTTTGGGGCTGTTAACCAGAGACAGGGAAATAGAACCCTAGGGCTAGGGAGCCTGATACAGTAGAGAGGGGACTGAGTTTGTTCCCGATGAACTGAGGCACTGAAAATCAGGGAGAAGTATGTGATGTGCAGAACCAGATAGGATCACGAGCATCTGGTCAGGAACTGCTGAAACAGGGTCTGTTGTGGTGGTTTTGACTTGAGGAATCACATTGCCATTTAGAAAGGGGAAGGTCAACCCATCAGTAGATTGGAGGTGAAAGGGACAGGAAGAGCAGTCTGACTACCTGAAAGTGACTAGCTGAACCAGAAACAAGGAAGATGTACTCTACAGGGGAGCCGGGAGGGAGACCTTGAACTCGCCTAAGATTGGGGATTCAATTCAGAGGTTGTATATAAGGACCTTGGCTCGATATGGCACCTTCCTCATTTGAAGATTAGAAAATCCCAAATATTCTGTATGTGACAACTATTTTAAAACATTTCTATAATGAAATGTTTGTGATGAGCTTTTGCTTTCCTTAATTTGTCACTTCTGATAATAAAATACTTGGGTGGCTTGAGCGTGGGTGGCTCAGTTGGTTAAGCGACTGCCTTCGGCTTAGGTCATGATCCTGGAGTCCCAGGATGGAGTCCTGCATCAGGCTCCCTGCTGAGCAGGGAGCCTGCTTCTCCCTCTGACCCTCTCTCCTCTCATGCTGTCTCTCACTCTCTCTTTCTCAAATAAAAAAAAATATTTGGGGGTCAACATTCAGAAATCTGGTGAATTGTTTTTTTTTCCTGTTTGATTGACTGTTCTAGTAACATTTTAACCAACAAGTTTAGAAAATGAGGCTTTATACTTTGATAAGTACCCCTTTAAGGGAGTGTGGACACTTCCCCCAGAGTGACTGTATGCTTTTAGTGATATTGTTCAATTTTGTTACTTATTAAAAAATACGGTGCTTCTGGGGTGCCTGGCTAGCTCAGAAGAGCATGCAACTCTTGATCTTGGGGTCATGAGTTTAGGACCCACATTAGGTGTAGAGATAAAAAAAAAAAATACAGCACTTTTCCAACCATATAACTTTAATTAGACTTTCGAGTTATATGAAGCTGGGTATAGCCAAAATAATTTAGATTATTAATACATTGTTTTTTGCTAGCATAATACACATGGTTTTGTAAGTTAAATACAGGAGTTATGATCACCAGTTAACAGAGATTTGGCACTCAGAAGTTATATACAGAGAGAAATAATATGTGCAAGTGTGTATAATGTAAGACTTGCTCACTAAAGATAATGGGATTAAAATATCAGAAGCCATATGCGATATAAAGGCCCAAAGATAATAGTGGTGAAACATAAAAGAAACCAAGCTAGCCAAAGGCAGTTCATTAATGAGAGGCTTTTAGAGTTGAAATAAATATTGATTATAGATGTACAATTGACTTTTTTACATTCTTTTTGTAAGAGTTACCTTAAAGTCAGTATGATGTACCTTTATTTAAAGATAAAACAGTAGCATTTTAGTGCTCTGTAATTCTCATCCCAATTATTTGTGTGACTCGAGAAAAGTCATACATCCCTCGTGTAATTCTTTCCCTTTTGGTAAATTCAACGTAACGCAGGCCAGAGAACAAGATCTAGATTGACAAACTATCAGGTTATTCCAAAGTGCATGATCAGTTGAGTAATCAGTCAAAATGGAGATTATCCCGGGTGGGCCGGACCCAAACAGTTGAGCCCTTAAGAGACTTAAGAAGCAATAGCAGATACTCTTGCTGGCCTAAAAGAAAGCAGACAGCCCTGTTGTGAACCGCTCATGGAGGGGGCCTGTGTGGATAGGACCTGAGGGTGACCTCTAGGAACTGAAACCATCCTAAGGCCAACCGCCAACAAGAAAACAGGTACCTCAGTCCTACAGCTGTAAGAAATTACGTTCTTCCCACAATGAGCTTGGATGAGGACCCTGATCTCCAAAGGAAATCCTTGGCGTTCCAAACCTTGATTTCAGCCTGGTGAGCTCCAGCTACACTGTGCCCAGACTTCTGACCTACCAAAATCTAAGATAATAAATGTGTCTTATTTTAAATTGTTGGTAACAGTATGTTGTTTTGTGGTCATCTGTTTGTTATGTAGGAATAGAAAACAAATATAGCACCACACTGTTAAGTATAGGCTTCGTTTGGGAATCACCTGTTTTCTACTGATGTCCTTTTTCTGTTCCGGGATCCAGCCACAGCATGTAATACTTGAAGGCTTTCATTCCTAACCAGTCAACGTGAAGGTATACCTGATAGTCTGTGATAAGCAGTCAGCTTGTGCAAATCAGACGTCTGTAAGGGATTTCATCTCCCTGATTTGGGGGAGGGGGTGTCCTCTGAATGTTTGCGTTCAGTTTGTCACGTGAACACTGCGTGTGGCGCAAGCCCTTTCAGGGTTTGGTGTTAGTTGGTCGGTTAGGTCCCATCTCTGTCTAAGGGGCCTCCCCAGGTGGGATGTCATGCGCTCGCAGAGCTGCAGCAGGATGCTGAGAGTCCATGGAATGGGCCTCAGACCTTGTCCTTTTTCCTCTTCTACCTGCACAAGGTGCAGCTGTCTGAGAAGGGTGTGCTGAGGTGAAGAAATGCTTTCTACCCCGTCTAATTCTTGAACTTTGAATTTTTGATTTGAGGCCTGGAGAGGTATTTTCAAATGCTCAGACTGACATGTAATCGTGACCATGACCCTATGGCTGGCGCCTTCATTTCACAGGTGACAGGGTGCACTCTATTAGGTCAAAGGTGTCCAAGGGATTTTGTTGTTGCCATGATTGCAATCTAGACCTTGTTCCTCGTATGTTCTGTATGTCAGCAGGCTACTCTTTTCGACATGGTCTGTTGTCTTGCTCATGTCACAGATCAAGGGTGGGGTTTGGGTGCTATTCTGAGGGAATTTATCCAAGAAATGCCCAAATTGTGCCATGCCAACCCCTCATGCCCCACTGTGAGGCTCTTGGGAGCCTTTCCACCATGGGGATCAGAGTGCCCCTTTTTGGAAACTTCACAGGCATCCAGTGCCCCAGTGCTGAGTCAGAATAAAGGTCGCTACCTCTAGTTCAAAAGTTGGGACCGGCCCCGGTGGGTGTGACTATGGGAGAGAGGTGGCAGAGCACTCAAAGGGACCCACTGTCCATTTACCCAGCCACATGGAACCAGGGATCTTGGGGTGGGGACAGCACTGGTTCAGTTGGGAGGCATGCGTTCCTGCTTCATAGGACCCCACTGATCCCGTGACTGGTGACAATGGCCTGTCATCGTCATGTGTTTGGAGGGAACACATTAGCAGGGTCTCCTCCTCTCTTGCATCTCTGGGAGGGAGTTGGAGGTAGGCAGAAGTGAGCCTGATGCAGAGAAGGGTGGTGGTACAAGGTCCTTTCTTATATGCTGCCAGGCTGAGGGCTAGGTGATGGATGTTCAAAACTGTTCCTGACCTCAAGGAGATTAAGTTTTAGTGAAGGTCACTCATAGAAATAAACACAATACGGAGATCCTTTGTGAGGGGTTGAGTGAAGAATCCCAGAGAAGAGATATTCAGGCTGAGTTTCAGAGGGTAACTAGGTATTTGCCAAGCAGATACAGCTGATGAGTGGCAGGGGAAGGGTGGGGGGGGCATGCCAAGCTGTAGAAGCCTCAGGTACAAGGGTACTGAGGTGTGGAACTGCATTGGGGGTATGTGTGAGAGAGAGTTTAGGAAATTGTCCAGTACTTTTGAAAAACTTTTTTTTTTTTTTTTTTTTAGTTTATTTAAGTAATCTCTATACCCAACATGGGGCTTGAACTCACAACCCTGAGATCAAGAGTTGCATGCTCTTCTGACTGAGCCAGCCAGGTGCCCCTATTTTTGAAGAACTTTTAAATAGAATTGACATCATACTTGCATTACTGAAGTCAGACTTTTTTCTTATTATAGAAATATCTGAAACCATAGAAGACTACAAAGAAGAAATATTTGCCTTCGGTTTGGGTTTGCTTGTCCTGTTGGCTCGGCTAGCCTGCAGTGCCTTGGAGCAAGGCCTTGGTTGCCTCACCCAGTTTCTGGCCCTTTTTCGGCCTCTCATCACACAAGACTGGCAATGCTCTGTTAATCAATCGAGATGTAAAGCCCTCCTGAGGTGCCAAGAACTAGGACTGTCTGGTTTACTCCAAATTATAGCAGGGCACCTTTAAACTCAGCTGATGAGGGACTTTAATTACATCTGCAAAATCCCTTCACAGCAGCACATAAATTAGCATTGGAGGGGTGCCTGGGTGGCTTAGTTGGTTTGAACATCCAACGCTTGATTTAGGCTCAGGTCATGATCTCAGGGTTGTGAAATCAAGCCCCGCATCAGGCTCTGCACTCAGCAGGGAGTCTGCTTGAGATTCTTTCTCTCCCTCTGCCCCCTCATGCGTGTGCATGGGCATCCACACATGCGCATTCTCTCTCAAATCTTCAAAAAAAAATTAGTGTTGGAATCATTGGGAGGGTATATATGTGCTAGAGAAGCTGGCTGTGCCCCCCCCCCCCCCCCAGTCCTCTGGCTCTCATGAGAGACTCTGCCTTGTAGCGCATCTGAACCAGGAACACACTAGAAAGAAAATTCTGGGGAATATGGTTTACCCAGTTTTCTGACTAGGGTAACTGTGTGAATACTTGTGTTAGAATTAGATCAGGGTCATTGGAGGTGGAGGAGAATAGCTGATGAATTCAGCTGTGGCTTGCCAGGGTTCTGAAGTGCCTGTGGGCCATCTGTTCTCATAAATCTGGGTCCAGGAATTCCAGAGGGGTCTGGGCTGAAGACACAGATGGTGGATCCTCAACACGTGCATGGTAGTTAGTACCAAGGGACTACACTACTCATCTGGGGACCGCTAGGAAGAGCGCCTGGAACAGGGCATGTCTGCACCTACAGGGCTGAGGAGGGACGTGGAGCCAACACAGAGGTCGAGCTAGAAGCGTTCCAGGGTGGAGCCAAGTGAGGACAAGCCTGCAGAGTGGCACAATGTTCTCTTCCCTCCCCAGCGGGAAAAGCAGATGAGGCTGACTTTTCAGCAGATCTGTGATCGGAGGAGGATATGGCGAGAATGGAATTGGGAGTGCTAATCATGGAATGTGTCCCCTCCCGTGTGCTAAGCGTGCCTGTCCAGGTGAGGGATTGCACACTCACATGCTCACCGGGCTCTGGCAGGGAGGAGAAGCCCCTAATCCAGACATGGGGCTCAGGGAAGGCTTCACAGAAGAAAGAACAAAAGTTGAGGTCTCCTGGATGGGTGGGAATTAGCCAAATGAAAAGTGGATCTGATACCCTGCCTCCGCAGTAATCCTGGTCATATTTGATGTTTAGTAAACTTCTTTTTTTTTTTTTTTTTTTAACTTATTTAGAATAGTGTTTCACAACCTAGTCTGCTCCCTACTGGGAGAATGTCCCTTTTCTACTTAGTCTTCTACATTCTGTCAGATATGTGTGTGTGTAAAATTGTTCCATTTAAGCTACTTTTTCTCTTCTTTTATTGAGGATGCTTAAATTAGAGTAAGATTCATTTTATTCTCTAAAGGTCTGTCTTGTTTGAGATTTATTTACTTGAGAGAGAGTGCAAGCACATGAGCGGGGTGGAGGGGCAGAGGGAGAGGAAGAAGCCGACTCCCTGCTGAGCTGAAGACAGATGCTTAACCAATTGAGCCACCCAGGTGCTCCCTCTAAAGGTCTGTTTTTAACATAAGTTTTGCAAATTAAAGACCTGCAGTAATAAAAGTTTTACAGACCACTAAGCACATTTGGACATTGATCCTCTAATGCAGATGACTTTAGGCATCTAATCCAGGCTCTCCACCCTGGCTGCCCATCATTGTCCTTTGAGGTCCTTTGCTCAGAAAGAAAGCCCCAAGATGGGACCACATTCCCCAGAGAGGTCTAGCTTAACTGGTTTGCAGAGAAGTCTGGCCATCAATACCATTTTTAAGAACCATAGAGTGGCACTTGGGTGGCTCAGTCGTTAAGCCTCTACCTTCGGCTCAGGTCATGATCCCGAGGTCCTGGGATTGAGCCCCGCATCGGGCTCCCTGCTCAGCGGGAAGTCTGCTTCTTCCTCTCCCATTCCCCCTGTTTGTGTTCCCTCTCTTGCTGTGTCTCTCTCTGTCAAATAAAATCTTAAAAAAAAAAGAACCATAGAATATGGTAGTGTACAACCAGGATTGAACCCCCAGTTTAATCATAGCATTTATATGTATTTTTTTAAAGATATTATTTATTTATTTGAGAGAGAGAGAGAATGAGAGATAGAAAGCACGAGAGGGAAGAGGGTCAGAGGGAGAAGCAGACTCCCCGCTGAGCAGGAAGCCCGATGCGGGACTCGATCCCGGGACTCCAGGATCATGACCCGAGCCGAAGGCAGTCGCTTAACCAACTGAGCCACCCAGGCGCCCTATATGTATTTTTTTAAAAGATTTTATTATTTGACAGAGAGTGAGCACAAGTAGAAGGAGCAGCAAGCAGAGGGAGAGGTAGAAGCAGACTCCCTGCTGAGCAGGGAGCCCGATGTGGGACTCGATCCCAGGACCCTGGGATCATGACCTGAGCCGAAGGCAGACACTTAACGACTGAGCCACCCAGGCACCCCCATTTATATGTATTTTAAGTAGAGGGAGAGAAGACCCTTCACAACCTCTGGAGGAAGATAGGGAAGGAAAACAGTAAAAGAAGTACTTCCTGAGTAGTGACTCATTAGAATGGCCCATTTTTTCTTCCCTGTCCCTGCAAGAGGGCAAGAGGTTGGTATAAGTGGACTAGATCAAACCTAAATCTTGAAATCTGACTTGGGTACTAAAGGTCTGCCTCCATCAGAGCAGAACCCACTTGCCATCACAGATGACAAGAATAAGAAAAAATATTCTTATCACAGATACCTTTAAAGTAATGGTTTCCAGTTTATTTTAAACAGCTGAACCATTGTTTCCAAACAAATTTTCAAACTCCACCTTCCAGCCACCCCCTCCCCTGAGACCCTTAGGAACACTAAGCTTCCTCAAAACAGTTTAAAAACCAAAGCATTAAGTGTTACAGCTACTTCTGTCTTGAGTACAAGCTAAACTAAGCAAAAAATAGCATTAAATTGAAACCAGCTGTTCCATAACGAGCAATCAAACCATGGTCTATTATTTCCTCCTGAGGTTTCCCCTCTGATAGAGCTCTGAGTAGAGTATCTTTCCATCTCAACAGCATGTGACATCCTGATGGGGCAGAGGGGATGCAGAACATTTTTCTCCTTTCAGCAGAGATAACATTTTAAAAAAGGAAATAGGTACTGGGAAAATTTAGTTTTTGATATTGAAACTGAGTCCATCAGACTTACTCCTTCCTTCCTCGCTATTTGAAATGTCTGAGCTAGTGTTCTTGCAAAGACAAAATAATAGTACTACCCATATGGTCTTAACTGGGAATTTAAGACCTAATAGACTGTTAACCATTCCTGTGTATTCTGTGCGGTTTCACCCTGCAGAGATGTGGGTGTGAATCATTCCTTCCCCACTGGTGGCTGTAATAGGTATAAGAGCAGACAGAGGGTTTTAAGATCGCAGGTGGTCTAGGGTCTGGGACTGGACCTCTGCTGGGCTGCTTATTAGCAGTGTGACCTTGAGCAAATCCCTCCTGAAGACACTGTTGCTTCATCTCAGAATGGGAATAATATATATCTCATGGGTGATTGGGAAAGATGAAGGGAGATGGCCCATATAGACTTAAGCAGTGTGCCTGGAGCTTGGTAAGCTGAACTGATACTAGTTACTTTTATTATATGGTACCTTGGAACAGAATGCTTTCTGTCCCCAGGAACTTAAATTTAGGGGGAGCTGAGCAGTTGGAAATTATTCACTGATGCAGTGTTTATTGACAACCTTCTCTAGTCCAAGTTCTTGTTGAGGAACCGGAAATGCATGAGACAGAGATGATAGCATTACCAAAGGCGCCTTGGTTCTACTGGAACAGATGCATGGGGAGAGTGGGAGCAGGTGGGGTGACTTAGCTTGGGGGAGCTAGCTCATGAATTGAGCCCCTCAACAAGGTGCTGGGAAAGGGGCAGGGAAGGCATTTCAGACTGTTGGGTAGGTCCAAGGGTGATGAGTAGTCAGAGTTTGTGAAAGGAAGAATGTAAGAACAGATGAGTAGTGTGAGGGATGAGTTTGGAGAAGTAGCTTGGGCCGTCATAGAAACCGAGCTGAGAACTCTGCCAACAGCATTGGCTGCTCCATAGGTGAGGCCAGCCATTCTCTGTGAAAAGTGCTTCACAGAGGCACAGAGTGCTTCACTGCATGAGGATGTGCTAATAGTATCTTCAAGTCTGTGTTCAATCCAGGAAGCCGACTGCATCTGCGGACGCAACAGCCATAAGAACAGCCCATAATAGCAGGCTGCTCACACAGTGTGTTAAGTCCGGGGAGGAAGACACTGCCAAGATTTAAAAAGATTTGGCCAAGAATACGCCTCCAGAATGATTATCTCAGACTGAACATAGACTATATTTCTAATCAGAGCAAAATATACATAGTCTGGGTCAGGGAACGCCATACGCCTGTTTCTAAGAGACTGCAAGAAATAAACTGGGCAACAGCATGTTTGTAGGAGCAAAAAGGAACTGAAACTTTTCCTCAAGATGGGCATGAGGGTTGACTCAAGCTTGTCCAGATCCTTTGCTTAAGGCAGCCATAGCATGTGCTAAAGAAATGGTGGGTGACAGTTACATCATTGATTTGATGCCTGTAGGCAGCTGGGCACCACTCAGGAACTAGGGTTTCTGAGGGATCGTTAAATGTGTCCAAATCTGACCAGGCTTTTCTTCGGGATTCCTGTGAAGCTGCACCCATCCCCTGCCATGTGAACCCTCAACGATGGTGAATTCAGTAATCTGCATTCAGATTACTGGGCAGTCCTGTTTCACCTTGGAGAGCTAGCTTCTGTTCTGGGGACTAGTTGTACCTTGTGAAGACATACAAGTGAAGTACTACATGCACTTGTCCCATCAGACACCACATCGTTCCAAGACAGCTGTCTTGCCTACTTGTGTTGTCTTTTTCCTGAGTGGATCATCCTCATGGAACATGGTTTTAAGTCTTTTTACCCTCTTGATTACTTATCTCCGTATATTTTTTCCCACTCCTTTCATTGTTTTAGTTCAGGCTGCCATACAAAAATGCCATAAACTGGATGGCTTAAAGAACAAAAATGTATTTATTATAGTTCAGGAGGCTGTGAAGTCCAAGATCAAGGCTCCAGCAGATTGGGTGTTTGGTGGTCTCACTTCCTGTTTCATGGATGACTCTTCCCTCTGTCCTTTCAAGGAGGAAGGGATCTTTTATAAGGGCACTAGACCCATTCACGAGGGCTCAAACTTCATGACCTAATCACCTCCCAAAGGCCCTACCTCCAAAATACCATCACATTGCGGATTAGGATTTCCATGTATGAATTTTGAGGGGACACATATTTTGTCTATAACAGTGACAGAAAGCACTGGATGCATCATTCAACAAATGGCCTCATTTGCCTTGGATAGGGTGAGATTGTGGATCGCCACCTTCGTCTTTCTGAACTGTGTATCTGTCATTGGAACCCAAGGTGCAAGCATATTCAGGTTGCTTGTCTGCTGAAACCTGCAGAGGCGGTTCTGGTTTATTGTTTTTTGATTAATTAGCATCTTCTAAGTTTCTACTCTCCTTCCTGTATTGGTATTCGTTGTTTTTAATAACCCAAGTTTAGACCTTTTATTGATACCTGTTTCATTTCTCCAGCTTGTAAAGATCACTGATTCCTGATTCAGTGGGGTGGGAATTGGACACTTACCTCTACTTTCTCCCAACCACATGCGATGACCTAGCCTCTGTGTTGCTATTCGAGTCAGAGATCACATCTGTCAGGCTCAGCGAAGAGGTCTCTGGCAGGACATGAGCCAGCCCTCGCCCCACCCCAAGCTGGGCACTCATCAGCATGCTTTGGACATGCTTATTATTCATTCTTCAAATTGTTCTGCCTTGATTTACAGTTGAGTTAGTAAGAATATCATGAGTACCTTTTCAGAGGCCATAGTAAAGCCCCATTTCCCTGATTTCTTCCTTCATATTTCATCAACAGTGGAATAGCAATAAAATTTCTAAATTGTTGAAATAAAGGATAAAACCATGCCAGGTGACTTGAACCCATTTTGAACCAGCTAACTGTTCTTTTACAATCTTTTTATAATCTTGGACTTTCATTCTCCCTTTCTAATATTCATTTCTTTTCTGTCCGAAGAGAATTTCCTTAAAAAAGCCAAAAATATAAGTTCTGTTAGCCCCAAGTACCAGAAACAGCCCTTCCTTAATTTGCTTTATAAAAATATTCATGATATTTTAACAAAAGAGCCCACCCTAAAAAGCCTAATTTTCTTGTCTATATTATTTCTATACTGCCCAGTTCACTTTGGCCTTTAGATTCCTGACTAAACATTCCTGTCCATACCATATAGTCACCTTAAATGCTTATCCTTCAAGGTATTTGCCTTTAGTTCTGTGTCTTCCTAAGCATAAGCAGCCATATTGGTTTCCATAAAAGCACTCACTTTTCTTCTCATAAATATTTTTTCCAGATTGTCTAATCAGATCTTCTAGACTTCATGAACAGTCTTCTGTTTTAGAATTTCATTCCCTAGAATCATGTCTGTGTTGTCTAAAAACTTCCAACCTTGTCTTTGCCACTTATTAGGTATATTGACCCAAAATGGTTGCCTCTAAGCAAGAAACAATAAGAGATCTTCCAGGCTTGAATCTTGTGTATAGACTTAAGGAAAAAAAAAAAAGGTCTCACCAATGCTTGGGTACTGAATGACCATCACCTGTCCTGAGGGCAGTGCCTGTGGAAACTTGGCTGTGGCCAATAGGACTTGTAACTTTTTTTGTAGAAGACAGATATCAGAATAGTTGAGATTTGGCTGTGAGCTTTCGTGATTCTCCCCGACTCCTACATATTCTCATCTCAGTTCTCATCATGTAGAAATCCTAGGGTGAATGTTCAAGTGTTACACAATTCAATATTGGGACTGAAAATGGCAAGGCGGTTTATTTTTCATTCTTAAATTAACATAAAGCACAGAACCTACATAAATGTGTTTGTGCTATTTTTAAGATAATGCCATCTTAATTTTCTTTGAAAGAAAAGGACATTTGAAAACATTCCTATGTGGATGAGAATGTTTTTCAGTTTTGGTCTTGGACTTTCCTAAACAGGGAATGGTCTGACCTTAGGAAATGGTTCTCAGCAGTCTTAAGTCCGCTAGGCCCCAACTCTTAGGAATAGTTTAGAAAGGTTATTGCAGTGGTGTTTGAGGAATGCCTTTTATATCTGGCTCAAAGTAATATGGAGACAGCTGACCATATTAAAGGTAGCCAGCTGCCACAGCCAGTTAGAGAACTTGACCTTCTCTTCATTCACTTCAGATTCAAGACTGGCTTTTAAAATTTATTTGAGGCTAAGATGTTAAAGGTGTCCCCTTGGACTCTCAGAGATCCAATTCCCTGGTTCTTTGAGTTTGCCCAACTAGTCTTCATTCTCATTTCCCGGTCTCTCCTCTCCATATATGTTGCCACTACCAGGTACCAGCCACCATCTTGCCACGATCTAAGTGGTCTCCCCACTATCTATTCATGTGTCCCTCCAATTCATTTTCTAGACTGGACAGCAGCCGAAATAATCTTTAAAAAATGCAAGTCAGATCACGGCATCCCCTTGCTTATAGCACTGTAGTGAGTGCCTCTTACATTTTGGATAAAAACCAAAATTCTTTACAGTCTGCAGTGAGCATATGATCTGCCTCTGGAATAGTCTCCCCAGCACATGGTCCATCTTCCAAGATATTTTTGGCCTCAGGGCCTTTGCACGTGTTCCATCGGCCTGCTTCTGTCTGCAAGAACCACTTTTCTCCCTCCCTTCTCACCTGGCTGACTTCATGCCTCAACTCAAATGTAACTTCCTCAGAGAAGTTTTCTCTAACATTCTTACCTAAGTTAGGGCTCCTTGTTACATTCTCTCGTAGCTCTTGATTATTTTCCTTCTTAGCAGTTCTTATACTTTGTAATTATTTGTATTACTAAATCTGTGTCCTCACAAACTTAAGTTTATGGGACTAGAGACTATGTTTTTTGTTTTCTACTCTAGCCCCCACAACCTTTTACACATCCTGATGCATACAGTGTGCTTAAATATTTGTTGAATGAATACATAGATGAAGAGATTAGTGCTATGTCAACTTACTATCTTACCACCTGTATGTTAAAAGAGAAAGTGCTCTGGCATTGAATCAGTAAAAAGATGTGGATTCTAGACCTTGTTCGGTCATTTAGCAGCTTTGTCTAATCTCTCTTGCTCCCTGTGTTCCGGTTGCCTTTTGTTTAAGTTGGGGATAATGATCTTGACCTACCTGCATTGGGGAGATGTTGTAAAGATCAAATGAGTCATTTTGTAGCTGAAAGTTCTACTCTACTGCATGGTAGAGCACCTTTGTCCTTAATATCACTGCCTTGTTAATGACTAGCAGAGGATAACGGGAACTGAAGGACCTGGAACTGGGCCTGTGCAAAAGCTTGGGGATAGAGCAGACGCCAGGCACAGGAAGTGTGTGTGTGAGTGTGTGTAGTTGAGGACGGGCAGAGCTGCATGGGGTCATCCAGCCAGGAGCCTGTGCTAAGGGCTTCTGTGGCAGAGCACATGCAGGATATGAGAAGGGTACTCATGCTTAGTCTTAACGATTTCCACACCATTTCCACTGAGAGGCCACGTGCTATAGCGGAAAGACGCTTGATTCAGAGAGACATCTTGAAATAGAGTCCTAACCCTGACACTGACCAGGTCTGTTGTTTTAGAAACATATCGGAACCTCTATTTCATTGTTTCTTTGTTATAAAATTGGCAAGAAAAAATATTAACTATTTTTATTTCTTAGAGGATTGTTATCAGGAAAGATTGAATGAAATTATGTAAATATTCTTTGGAAATGTATAAGGTATGATATGCAGAAAGTAGTGTTTAAATTCAAAATTGTGAAAGAACTTAATAACTGCCGAAAGCACCTCCTTTCCCATACTTGATACATAAATTTCTTGGTAATATGTTTTAGGTGAATAATTTCATTTGGAGTTAGGGTACTTAGGAATGCAGTAACTATTATGTGGATTTGTAGACCCCTTTGGGAAAAGAATTTCCATCTCTTCTGATTGGTCTAAGGGCAGTATATTTTGATCAACATTTGCTAGCTAGAGAGCAACTCTCAACTATTTTTGCATGGTGACTGCTAAAATGTATGCAAATGTAATTATTTTTTTCGGCACAGAGAAATCATGCATGCAGGGCATAAAATATCTGATAGATTGAGTTGGGAAATGTGCCTGCAGCTAATACCATTTGAGTAATCTACTCATTGATATCAATTGATTTTAAACTGTACCAGAAACTTAGTGGCAGTATTTTAGTGAAAAGATACCATCATATTTAATCTTAAGTCATTTGTAAAATTCTTCTTGATTTCAGAATAATTAAAATATTAAAATCCGATCTTAGAATCAAGAAGGTGCCTCATCTTATTGCCCCTCTGGCTGGTGTTGTATCTTAGTGACTTGGGAGTTAGGAGCAGGCTGTAATGCAGCATCTGTGCAGCATCTGGAACCATGGGCACTTCTCTTAGCACACCTGTGTTGGTGATACCATGTCCTAATTGCTGTTGACATTGTCATCCTTCTGTCTCTTGTTATGAATTGAGATGGCTTCCTTAGATGTGCGAGTACTTAGGCTAGAGCAGAAAATCATTGAGGTTGTGTTCTTCTAATTAACATGTTTATACTTCCTCTCAGAAATTCTCATGAGGTTGCAAAAGCTGCACATCAGTTTATGAAGAAACATTTGGCAGGAAGCTAAATGCTGCATTTACTTCCATAGATCTAAGTTTTAAAACCTTAGAGCTTCTAGTATGATTTTGCAAATTTGGAAGTTATTAAGTTCTGTGCCCCACAGTGAAAGTTATAGATGCCACAGTTCTGCCCGGTGTCAACCACAAGTTCTCTTGTTTTTTATTTATTTATTTTATGTATTTATTTTTTTAAGATTTTTATTTACCTATTTGACAGAGAGACATGGCGAGAGAGGGAACACAAGCAGGGGAAGTGGGAGAGGGAGAAGCAGGCTTCCTGCGGAGCAGGGAGCCCGATGCGGGGCTCGACCCCAGGACCCTGGGATCATGACCCGAGCCGAAGGCAGATGCCCAACAACTGAGCCACCCAGACGCCCCAGTTCTCTTGTTTTTTAAATTGAGATGTAACTCACATACCATAAATTCATCCTTTTAAAATATACAATTAGTGGTTTTCAGTGTATTTGCGAGGTTGTACAAATATCACTATTATTTAATTTCAGTAACTTCTCACCACCCCCAAAAGAATTAATAGCATAAGCTACTGACAATGACTCCCCCATACTCTCTGCGCCAGCCCCTGGCATCCACTAATCTACCTGCTGTCTCTTATGGATTTGCCTATTCTGGACATTTCCTATAAATGGAATCATACAATATTATGGTCTTTTGTGTCTGACTTCTTTCAAGGTTTGTCCATGTTGTGGTATGTATCAGTACTTCCTTCCTTTTTATGGCCAAGCAATATATTTTTTTTAAGATTTATTTATTTTAGAGAGAGAAAGCATGAGTGGGAGGGCAGAGAGAGAGAGAGAGAGAGAGAGAATCCCAAGCAGACTAAGTGTGCTAAGTGCTAAGTGCAGAGCCTGGTGGAGGGCTCGATCCTATGACCCTGAGATCACAACCTGAGGAGCAACCAAGAGTCGGATACTCAACTGACTGCGCCACCGAGTTGCCCCTGGCCAAGTAATATTCTATGGTATGGATATACCATATTTTGTTTTTCTGTTCCTGTTAGTAGATATTTGGGTTGTTTCTACTTTTTGGCTATTATGAATAATGCTATTATGAACATCTGTATATAAATTTTGGCATGAACATATATTTTCAGTTTTCTTGATTATATATTTAGGAGTCGAACTGCTGGATCTTATGGTAACTCTATTTAACTTTTTTAGGAACTGCCAAACTGTTTTCCAAAATGACTATGATTTTGCAAATTTGGAAGTTATTATTAACTGACTGCACCGTTTTGCATTCCCACCACCAGTGTATGTCTTTTCACATTTTTGCCAACTCTTGTTATTTTTTTGGTAATAACTGTCTTAATGAGTGTGAAATGCTATCTCATTATGGGTTTGATTTGCGTTTCCCTAATGACTAAACATTGGGTACTTTTTCATGTGCTTATTGGCCATTTGTGTACTTCTTTGGAGGAATGTCTGTTCAAATCCTTTTCACATGTTCTTTCCCCGCACCCCCCCATATGTTCTTTAAGACCCTACTATTGACATTAAGGCCCTGAGTATTCCTCAGCCTAAGAAACAACCTGTCAGCCTCCCATATTCCTACCTGTCACATTCACAGAACCACACCGTCCAGCTGCCAAAGCCAGGAACTTGGAAATCTTCTCTTCTCACCATTCATCATGTGTCATCTCTTAGTATGTCCTATAGATTCTTCCTTTTTCCCACTGTGGCTGTTAGCATCTTGCCTCAGCCTCTCAACCCAAAACTGAAATGACTTCCTCACTGGTCTCCTTAGCGACAGCCTGCCCCTCATCTCTCTTCTATGTTGCCTGCGACAGATCTGATTGCTGAAAATTCTTCCAGGGTTCCCAAAATCCTATAGGCTAATGGCCAGACTTCCAGAGGTTACCTGTGAGGCCTTGGCTCCTTCCCTTTCACTAGTCCAGAATTTCTTCAATACAGTTCAAGATTGACTTCATCTTTGAACACCCTCCCTGACTGAAGGGATCTCCAGCCTCCAAGATCAAGCATAAAGCCATGGAAAGAGGATGTAGTAGTTGAGCAGAAGTGTGAGGTTTTGGATGTAATGAGCTCATAAAATCCTTTAGTCACCTCCTTTGGAAAGTCTTTCCAGAACACCTCTACTTTTTTTTATGACCCCTTTTCATGTCAGCTGTTGTCCTTACTACATCGTATTCTAATGATCTGGCATTCAGGGCATCCACACATGGTCCTGCCTCAGCTGTGTAGGTGAGAAGCGGGGTATCCTCATTGGACAGTTTGGGCATTCTCTGAAAATGCACACAAAGCTCTTAGCCCACGGTTGCCCGGCATGGGCACTCATGCACATGGAAATGGTTGCTGCTGTTACTTTTCATCATTTCTGGAGCGATTTTTCCCCATTTGCACTTCCCACAGCCCCAGGTATGCATCTTCTGGGAATACGTGCACCGTGTACATTAAGGTTGCTAATGGAAGTGTGAATAGTGTTTAAAAGTTAATATTCAAGCTCATTATCTGTTGAGATTAGTAACTACAGACACAGTAAATGTTTGACAAGTGGTTAATAAGTTGGTGTCCAGTGGATGTCAGCCCGGTTTTAAAAATTCAGCCATGGATTTGTGGGGTTTTTTGGGGGGATGGGTAGGAGTGGAGGTAGTACTGTGACCCCTTTATTGCCAGAGGGCTGAGAGGTCAGTGTGGCCAACAAGGCAGGAGTGCTTCGTTGATGGTAGTGGCAGGAAGCAGGCACCAGCTTGGGACCCCCATGTTTTACAAGTTCAGATGTTACATGGTCCTTAGAGGGAATTTAATACAAATGCCTTACTTCCTAGATTAAGGGAGTGGTGCATAGTGAGCAGACAACCATGATTTCATATGAGATATGGCTTATAAGAAATTTGACTTTGCGCTGTTCTTGGTATGAAGGCAAAAACCCTGCTTTCCAGCCCCGGTATCATATGGCACATTTAGGTAAGCCAGGGCATAAGGGGTCATCATGTATTTGGCAACCTACGCTGCTGAATCCTGACCTTGCCTAGAGTCCCCAGTTCTATTACTCCATAGAAGCGGTGAGAAACCAAAACCATAAGGCAAAATAAAAATAGAACCAAGCCCTTGGAATGGCCCTGGAAGGTGGTATGAGCATGTTGGAGCCCAGGGAGAAGTCAGGCGTTTTGCTTCTAACGCTGCCCTTTGGACATCACAAGCAAATCCCAGGAGAATGTTTGCTTCCGTTTCTGGGTGAATTTTCCTCATAAGACCTTTCCGGAAGGGGAAGCAGGCTTAAAGTAATTGTATCAGCTATGATGATGTCATAGAATGTTTTGTTTCCCTGAGTTATATTTAGCACTATAATGTCTGTGGGAGGAGGCAGGAAGGTAAATTCAGGAGCAGAGAGCCAAACAATCCGAGGGCAAAGTTGATAAAAAGTTTGAAGGGTCCTTGATCTGGTATAAATAGAATTTTCATCACTGCTAATGTGTAGTAAATGACTGATGATCTGATGTGAGCACCGTGGAGATAAAGGCATCAGAGTTAGGACTCTGTGTGAAATTAGCACGGACAGATTAAGAGTGTAAGCCAAACTGAATGCTCCAAAGCATTCAGAGCCTGTATTGATAACCAGCCCTTCATAATCAGGAGGCAGAGTACAAATTACCATGCTCTGCGTTAAATTCTGTGAACAGGGGAGGATCAACTCCGCTTTTTTGGTGCATTTTTCTGGGCTGTGAATGAGCCACAGGCAAGGCTGGAACAGGAGGTATTTCTTGAATAAACATTTGTGGAATGCCCATGGTCTTGCAACCCTGAGGTGGGGGCGGGGGGGGGCGGGAAGCAGAGCAGGGTAATACTGGTTAAAACTGGCCTCAAGGGAGATTGTTCCATAGGGGTGAGTGCCATGGACTGAACTCTAAGGGATGGCACAGGGAAAGAAGAGTGCTGTGTTGTTTATTGCTGTGTAACAGATCACCAATCTTAGTGGCTTAGAACAAACATCTATTATCTGTTATCAAACATGTTTTCTGTAGGTCAGGAATCAGGGGGCAGCTGATCTGGGTTGTTCTGGCAGAGTCTCATGAGTTTGCCTTGTAGATATTAGCTGTGACCCAAGTTATCTGGAGGTTTGACTGGGACTGGAGGATCCATTTCAAAGATGGTTCATTCATACAGTTGGCAAATTAGTGCTAGTCATTAGAAGGAAACCTCTGTTCTTTGCCACATGTCCTCAACACACAGCAGCTGCCTTCTCCAGAGCAAATGGTCCAAAAGAAAGAGCAAGGAGGAAGCCTCGTTGTCTTTTTTAAGTAAGCTCTGTGCCCACCATGGGGCTTGAACTCATGACCCTGACATCAAGAGTTGCATGCTCTACTGACTGAGCCAGCCAGGCACTCCAGCCTTGATGTCTTTTATTACTTTTTCATAGACCATTATTTCTACCACATTCTATATGTTAGAAAAAAGTCATTAAGTCTTGCCCACACTCAGAAGGGAGGGAATTAGGCTCCACTTTTTGGACGTAAGGGTGTCGAGGAATTCGTGAACAAACTTAAAAATCATCAGAGGTGTTGAGTGTGGATGTCAGGAAGCACTAAAGTACACTTTGGTACTGCAGACTAGCATGCTGGAGGGAGTAGGCAGGCCATTAACATCCCAGCGGGGTAGGAAGACTGGCAGGACAGCGTCAGGGAGTCTTGCTGAGATCAAGAGATGCAGGAAGAAGAAAGTAGAGAGAAAGTCTCTTGTGACTTTTCCTCTAAGCAGTTCCGTATTCCAGTGACACCCCTCCTCCCATCTGACAGCCCTCTTCCCATCTAACTCTTTGGAAGGGGACACTTGGAATTCACCGTAGACTTTGGCTTATATAAACACACCCTAAAATAAGCTCTTGTGCGGACGTAGAGATTTAGGAGATGTGTAAAATAAGCTGGGGCCCAATAGTAACTCCTCTCCCGAATCCCCTTCTGTTCCTCATATGAAACCGTTCGTTACTCCTGGTCAAGAACAATTTGAGTGTTCGGCTGGACTTCACAGGGAGTCTGAAAAGATACTTTTTTACATTTATCTCTAACGGGAGAGAGAAGCCTATTAGAAGTGAGGCCGTTAATAATCAGGAAGAGAGGGGACCGATGATAAAAGGGCTGGAGTAAGTAATCCAGAGGGATGCAGGAGGAATTCAAAAGACAGTGAGATCTGTGAGGGAGGGCTCGGGAGCAGGGAGGTCAAAGCCAGAAGTTGAACCCTACAGGCTGTGTGGGTTTGACTGGAGCCGCAGAGGAGGGGAGGGCACGAGAGATGGGACAGGGAAGGGGGAGGAGCTGTGGGAATATATATGTCTCAGGGTGGCACTTGTGGGATGGTTGGAGGCCAACTGGCTTGGCAGAGCAGTGATTCAGGGAAGCAAATTAGGTTGCATGGAGTCCTTTTGATGAGCTTGGACCAGATGCTTGTCACACTCCTAGATAAACTGAGAAGATGGGCTGAGCACCTGAGAAGGGGCTTCTTTACAGGCACACACCCCTGCTACCCCACCCACAAGTGACAGGTCATCTTAACTGGAGAAAACACAAGGAGAAATAATCATCCACAAGATTTGGCCCATCCACTGGGCATCCTCCCCCTCTGCTGAAAAAGACTATTTGACGCTAATGGTGAGTAGTCCTTTTTCTGAAATAGGAGCTCCACATTGCCAGATGCTTTGGATTTTACTGGTGGCTTATCATTTCCCATTATGGGTATTCAGATTATCATCTTAAAGGGTAGCCTTTAAAATAAACCTGAAATATTCTTTTGAGGCTTTTTAAACTTAGAATTTATTTTTAAAGGTCATGCAGGGAGGGCAGTTTACTTCTGATTTGTGCCTTTTCTTATAGGTTTAACTTCCTTGAGTTGCACATTCAAAGCATGCTTCTCAGTACAACACAGAATTATTTTCCCCGTGTTGCAAGAGTGTACATAAGTCCCACTGTTACGTGGTAATTCTGGTTTTGAGAAAGGTTACTTTAAGAAATTTTTTTCTCAATAGGAAAGGAAGAGAGGGCTTAAAGAGAGGTTTAAATTTGCAAAATTAATTTTCTTACATGAATTTCGGTAAGATTCTTTTAATATTCTAAGCATATCTTGTTATTGCAAATTAATAAATCGGTTAATCTAAACTGACAAGAACAATTCTAAATATCACTGAACAGGTCCTGAGTAGCCTATACAACCAGACGAAACCAGCCATGTTTATGGCAAATGCTAGTTGTAAACGTGAGAATGTTAGCTAAGTAGACGGCCACTCTGGGTTTGCATTAGCTTATTTCTTCAAGTATAATACCTATTATATATATATGTGTATGTGTGTACACAGATTTTGGTTCTTTTTTTTACCAACATTGGTGCATGTCTTACGAATCATGTACCATGTTTGAGCAATAATGCCATATCCAACTTTCTTGATGCAAACTTGTTCTGTAGAAGAAATACCTACTGCCTTTTATTGCCTCTAGGCCAGTTTCTCAACCTTGGCACTATTCACATTTTGGGTGGGATAATTCCTTGTTTTCTAGGGGGCTGCCCTGTGCATTGTAGGATGTTCAATAGCATCCCAGACCTTTACCCTTTAGATGCCAGGAGAATCTCCCTCACTTGATTGCTATAACCAGCATGTCTCTAGACATGGCCAGGATGTCTCCTGCAATAGAACTGCTCCAAACCTAAGTCAGTGCTGGCAGGGGAATGGAAATGGAAAGGCAAATGTGGTTAGAACACTGATGTGTACAAATGGAGCCAGAAAAGAGCATTGTGCCCCAGAATTAGGTGTATTGTTTTGTCAATTAGAAAAAATTATTTAAGTAATCTCTACAACCCGAGATCAAGAGTCACATGCTCTCCTGACTGAGCCAACCAGGTGCCCCAGTTCTGTCCATTTTTATTAGGAGCCTCAATAAGGGAGAAAACTATGGAAATGAGTTTAGGATACCTGAATTCCGCTAATTGGGCAAGGACTTATGTTGTCTTCTGGGACTCTCTTTCCTATCTCTGTCAAAGGAGAGAGTATCCCTAAACCTTTTTCCAGCTTTAAAAATAATCCTATTTCTTTCCCCATATCTCAGTTCTCAACCCTTCCTTTTCCTTCCCTTTTATGAAAACTGTGGCTTAGAGCCACAGCCACAGCAACAGCAGCAGCAGCAGCAGTGATCCTACAGCACCGTGTCAATTTTTACTTAGCAAACCCCCCAATTTCCAAAGCTAGGTTTATAGAAAATGGCAGCAGCATTTCCACATGTTTGTTTTCTTTTGGAGTCTGTTAACATAATAGGTGCATTTCCTTAAGTATGGAAGTGAGTCCGTTGAGACTTCATCTCTGAGAAAAGAAATGAATAGAATCAGCAACTTAGGGGCGCCTGGGTGGCTCAGTTGTTAGGCGTCTGCCTTCGGCTCAGGTCATGATTCCAGGGTCCTGGGATCGAGCCCCGCATCGGGCTTCTTGCTTGGCGGGAAGCCTGCTTCTCCCTCTCTCACTCCCCTTGCTTGTGTTCCTTCTCTCGCTGTGTCTTTCTCTGTCAAATAAATAAATAAAATCTTTAAAAAAAAATAAAAGAACCAGCAACTTAGCCATGCAGCCAGAAACACTCCTCCCCCCAGTTTAGATGAGTATCTCTGAAGATGAATATTTGGGTTCTAAAGTCCACATATGTGAGTACCAGGGTGGGTGGAGTTGTAATTATTTTCATTTAGACAGCTGTGTAGGTAGAATCCATTTCATATAATGGAATTCCAGTGGATTGAAGCCTTTGAGTAATTCTTAGGGTTGTATGATACCATTCTGCTGGGGAGAACAAATTTTCTTCATTAAGAAAACTATTAAATTTTCACTAAAACACTTTAAAAAAAGATTGTAATATGTGTTAAACAATAAAGGATGAATTGGTGCTTTACTATATTTCTGCCTTTTATATAGGAGAAAATGAAGTCTCTGACTAGTGGATTTTGTTTGCAGACTTTTTAAAGTTGACTTCCATGAGTCGTATGTTTCTAAAGAGAATACTGAAATGGCTGACTTTCTTTACTACCACTAGACTGATTTCATCAGAGCAGGTAGCTAGCTGTCTGTACGTCAAGCTTGCTAAGGTTTTTTACATTCCTTTTTATGGTAAGTTCTTTTCACTTTTGCCCTTACAGAAATGGTGTTTTAGAAGGCCTGAGTTGTTGCATCAAAAGCAGTCTTTGAAAGAGACCTGAACATCATACATCATTCATGTTTCTGAAAGCCTTGAAGTCTTCTAGTAGAGGGTTCAGAAATATTCACATCAATTTGCCACTGTCAGACATTCAAGCTTATTTAGATCAGAGCATTAATACATAGTCAGAAGCCCATATATCCATGCACAGCAACCTCTCTGGAAGGTCCTACTGTCTTCTCAGAGCACAGAAGTTCCTGACTCTCCTGGGATCAGCTTGTGTGACTGCAGGCATCATCTCTCCTAACCCCTGATACCTTGATCTGCCTGATTTCCACTAGACTCTTAAGATTTCATCCGTAGCTAGTAGTACACTCTCTAGGCCTTTCATGATCTCTGTTCTGACTGCCTTTCCAGGTTAAAACAAAACAAAACAAAACTCCAGAGTAGGGTTCCTCTGTAATTTGGTATACCATAACTTTAAGGTAGAGAGCTTTAACGCAACAATTGAAAACGTAGGTGATCCATGAGCCAAACTTTCTCATAAGTGAATTTTATTTGGCCCACACAGTGTTTTCAAATGTAGAAATTTTCCATAATATAGATTCTTGGCTTCTATTAAAATGCCAGGAGACTTGGCAGTACTGAGCCATATTCCCATTTTCAGCTGGAGCTGGGTTCAGGCTGTACCCCTTTGCAAGGGCTCATGCTCTTCCCTTTGCTGCAGGCATCACTACCCTAGATGTAACATTCTTGCCCAGGAAGCATTTGGGTCTAGGCCCTGCTTCTATGGACATCGATACCCTGCTTCCAGGAAGTCTTAGCACTGAGGTTCACTTCCTCATCTGCTTCTTTCTCCACGACCATATATGGTTTCTCTTCTGGAATTAAAGAATCTACTACTGGGAGTGAAATGGAGAGTACGAAAATAGGTGTTTGAATGCACAAACTGTGGTTGAATGCACAAAATGTGCTGGGGAGCAGGAGAAAACAACTTGCAAAAAAAGTAGTCATTAGAGGAGCACCTGGGTGGCTCAGTCGTTGAGCGTCTGCCTTCGGCCCAGGTCATGATCCCAGGATCCTGGGATCAAGCCCCGCGTCAGGCTCCCTGCTCAGCGGGAAGCCTGCTTCTCCCTCTCCCTGCCGCTCTCCCTGCTTGTGTTCCCTCTCTTGCTGTCTCTCTCTCTGTCCCAAAAAAAAAAAAAAAGTAGTCATTAGAGTCAATACAGCAAGAAACAATTTTAACAAATAGAGAAGGGGAAGCAACAAAAGGTCAGTGGTAGCTAATCAGCTGTCCTCAAGTCCTTGTCTGAAGGTTTTGTGGTTTAAAAAGCGAGTGAGATTATCTAGTTACAGTTTCCATGACTTGAAACTTGTAATTTGTTGGAGTGTTTTATTTCAGTGCTTCATGATGATAGCGGGCATCGAGTGAGAGACTGCTACTGTCCCGGGCACTTTGCAAAATCCCCCCCCCTCCCCCGCCCCCGGCCAATCCTCTTCGATGCTTGGAAGGCAGGTGGTTAGAGTAGCCCCCATTCATAGAGGAGAGAACTGAGGCTCCCAGCTTCATTTTGCTAGTAAGGGGACCAGGTGGGATTTTAACCCAGTCTGGTTCGATTTTTAAATTGATGCTGTTTCTGCAAACCTATTAGTAAGTTTCCAGCATCACTTCATTCATAGTGTATGTTGTTGTATTAGGTAGGCCCGAGAGGCAATTTTCCTGCCTGGAGAAATGGAGGTGAAGCTTCTCTCGCCTCACAGGACTGTTGGAGTGTTTACTGAGATGACAAATGTGGACATGATGGTAAACAACCAAACGCTGAGTAGCCAGAAGAGGCGGTGCAGCTCCATTCTCCCACCCCCATGTCCATACCCGCTGGTGTCATGGCGGAAACCTAATAGCAACAGTTCCCACTGCTGTGGATCGGACACGGGGAGAGCGGAACATGGCCCTCTGGAAGGCAGAGGTTATGGTTTTGTTACATATAACCTTGACATTTAGAAGGAGGAGCCAGAGGCCTGCCGGTCCTGTCCACAGTGAGCTGGAGGAACAGCATTAGACGAGGATTTGGGACTTGATAATCAGGGTTATTGCCATGTGACCTTGAACAACGTGGGCAATTTTTTGTACTTCTGTTTCTTCATCGGAAAGTTGAAAGTGTTCATCCAAATCATTTCCAAAGTCCCAGCTCTGATTTCCCACAATCATCAATTTCAGTGACATTGAACTGTGTGCCTGTTTTGTTTCTTGTTGCTTTTTTTTTTTAAATAATGAATATTTATCCAGGATTTTAGCCTTGTAAGGAATACTTTCAAAGGTTTCAATTGTTAGTTCCTTTCAACACTCCTGCCCCACGTCCCTAGAGGACCAGCACATACTTATTACTCTTTCTCCTTAAGCCTCTTGTGTTGATAAAGATCTCTATTAGCACATGCATTATTCCTTTAAAAATCTGTGTTTCTGATTTTTTTATTAATGTTTTTTAAAGATTTTATTTATTTGAGAGAGAGAGCACAAGTGGGGAGGAGGAGGAGAAGCAGGCTCCCCCTGAGCTGAAGGCAGACGTTAAACAGACTGAACCACTCAGGCGCCACTATGCTTCTGATTTTTTTGATGTCATTTAAGAAGTGAAAGAGAACCCTATTGAGGAAATCGTAGCCAGAGGCCCCCACAGCAACAACAGAGGCAGGACTGTCTTTTGGGATTTGAAGGGCCTGCTGCCCAGCCTGGGTGTCAGGCGAATGCTTTGTTTCCCTTCATTCAGGTGATCCACTTCCTAACTGCAGATTTTTGAATGCAAAGTGTTGAAGGCTTTTCATCTGGGATTGTTCCACAAGACAATGAGCAGTAAGAATTTGGAAGAGGAATGAGGCCATTCCTTGGCTAACTGATGAGAATGAGCAGCTATTCAGAGTTCTGATTGCTGGCTACAGTTGTGAAAGAATCATTTTCTGTCATTTGCTGAGACAGTTAACTTCCTCCAAAATGTGGCCAGTGCTGTTATTAAAGATAATGTATCAAGCTGTTTAAAATGCAAGTCACCACAGGGTTCGTTTTAAAAAAGAAGTTTGAGTGTCTTGGTCTACCTATGGAGGAGGAAGGAGGACAGAAATCTGAACCAATGACTGATTTTGTAGTTGGTTATAAAACTGTGACCTGTATATGTTTGGAGATCCGACCTTGCTTTTTATATACTACGCCCCGCCCCCCCCCACCGAGTTTTCTAGATGAATGTTAATGAGGAACTGGAATTGAAGATCACATACTTTGGGGAAGCTTGTTTCCTAATTAAGTCACTTCCTTAAGAGAAACCTCCGGTATCTCTTCCAGGGATTTATTTCCCACTGTGAAAATTATGAGCGTGTTGCTAGCTTTGGATTTTATACAACTTTAAGCAATTTGTGTTTGTATGTAATTTGAGGGTAAATAACAAACAAATGGTACTTTTTGTGTGAAGAGTAGAGGTAAGGAAGACATGAAATCTTTAAGCTGGCTTTTAGGTTATAGTCTCCTTGAAATGCTATTTAAAAAAATTTTTTTTGGTATTCCTTTCCTGCTCATCTTCTCTATCTGGCAGAGGGTGAGGGATATTTAAAGCTCTTCTCAAAGCTTTGAATTATAAAGCACTTAAATTTTAGAGGTGTTATTGCTAGGCAATAAAACTGTCCATAAGCATTGAAGCATATAATAATATTTACCTTTATCTCCTTATTTGTTTAAGACCTTAGAAAATTCATATTAACAGCATTTCATTTTTCCTTTCAATTGAGTAATAGACATGGAGGCCAATAAGACTACAGACTACATTCATCAACAGCTGAATGCATAAAGAGGTGATGTGTGTGTGTGTATGTGTGTATATACACACATACACAAAATGGAATATTACTCAGCCATCAAAAAATGAAATCTTGACATTTGCAATGACATGGATGGACATAGAGGGTATTATGCTAAGCAAAATAAGTCAGTCAGAGAAAGACAATTAAATAATTTCATTTATGGAATTTAAGAAACAGAACAGATGAACATAGGGGAAGGGAGGGAAAAATAAGATGAAATCAGAGAGGGAGACAAACCATAAGAGACTCTTAACTCTAGGGAACAAACAGGTTTGCTGGAGGGGAGATGGGTGGGGGGGTGGGGTAACGGGATGGGCATTAAGGAGGGCACTTGATGGGATGAACATTGGGTGTTATATGCAACTGATGAATCACTAAACTCTACCTCAGACTAAAAAGAAAATACCAGTTTCATCTCTATATATGAGCAACAAACAAAATGAATTTTTTTTGTTGGCTTATTCATTTTTTTTCTTTGCTGCTCAGCTTATTAAAAGTCTTCTTAGACCAAATGACCATTACCAAACTTAATTTGAATGGCATGCAGCCTGTCCATTTCTGTAAATACTCTGTGAACTTTGTTCTTATTCCTCCCTACCTACCTTCCATTCCCCCAACTAGGGTTCTCAGTGCACTTGATTTTGGAACCCCCCCACCCCCCGTCAGGTTAGACAGACATACAGTAGGGGACATAGCCTCTCTTTCCCCTGCATTTACTGTGGGAGAGAAGGTAAAGATGTTCCCTTTAGCAATGAAGTCTTCACCATAGAAAGACCCCTGGGAATAGAGATTTGCATCTGAACCAGCTGCAGTTTCCCTGCAGTACTAGTAACCTTTACCTGTGGATGATGGAAAAGTATCATGTATGTGAAGTGATACTTCGGCACCATGTGAATATCCTTTTCCTAATTATCTTTCACCTAAGGGTTTATTTAGCATATGTTTCTAATCTTTGCCCAAACCAAATATTTCATTGGGGATTGTCAAGTGATTGTTTTTAATTATCACTTCCTCTATGTACGTATAGCTTTTTTCTATAGAGAGGACTTCTTTAATTGGAGATGAACTGTTCTTCCATGTGCACGCATGCACACACACACACACACACACACAGGATCATCATTTAATTTATTCCCGTTAATTATCAATTTTCAGAATAAGTAGCTAGCGTAACAGTCACTCCCAGTGGTAGTGAGTTAGTTTTTTTATTCCTTTAACTATCACTATGGATTTAGGGATTTGTTTTCCTCTATGTAAAAGTCTGTTTATTTTTGATCCTCAGACTATCTCAGATTTAGCCAGTTTTAGCCCCTTCAGACATGCTCGTGTGTACTTCTGAAATGCCTGTTATCATTGAGTCCTTCTTTACTTTCTGATTCAACCTAGTACTTTCACTGTGTCTTACTGGGAGCCAGCCACTTTCCCAATCTTTTATCTTTTCCTGGGGAATGGTGCTCTGAGTACGCACACTCCTGTGGTGCTGTTGCTCCTGGGCCCTTGCAATGGACAGTGATGAAAATATATGTGTCTCAACAATTGAATTCCTATTGATATTTCCAATTTCAATTTAATATATGGTTTTCCTTATATTTATATTTATTGCCTTATATTACAGATCTAAGGACTTAATAACATTGATGCTTCCTATATTCTAATAACACATGTAACATAGTTTCAAAATGTTAATACAGTATTTCTGAGCAAGTTTTAAGATTTTTCTGCAATAGTTTTCTCCTTAGATTATATCCCACAGTTGTTCAGAAGTCATTTGCAATAACCTGTGTGATTAGATTACCAATTTCATAAACTGTTCGAGTTTGTTTTCAACTATAGTGTGTACATTGTTTTCATTTTTGATTTAAATTTTCAAAAGTCAAAAGTGTTTTTTTTTTTTTTTAAAGATATACACACTTAAAAAAGTCTCAGTTCCTTTCCTTCCTTTACCCCTTCCTCCCATACATAACCCCTATGGGTATCGGTTCTTATTAGTTGCTAGTTTATTCTTTCAGTGTTTTTATTTGTGTGTGTGTGCTTGTTTTCTCTTACAAAAAAACACAATGTAATATCATTTCCATTTACTGTATCCTAGAGATCACAGTAATGAAATAGATTTTTTTTAAAAGAGCAAAAACTTCTGTTTGTGAAATGTTGATAATCTCTGCTTACCGGACATTTTCTGAGTTTTAAAAGAATAATATGAAAGTTTAAAACTGTAAATTATCAGTAAATTGTTGACTATAAAAGCACATTAGATTTTGGAAGTGTCTACAGCTTTAGAGTTTGGAGCTAATTAAAAGGTGTCAGTTATTGTAGTGACTCTCTAAATTGCTGTATGATTTTTTAGGAATTTGTGAGGGGCTTTAGAGCAGTTGTTTACCAATGTCACCTTTGGATTAGAACTAGTCTGTTTATGGAGAGGTGGATGCTATTATCAGGTGTTTTCTTCCCTTATTCATAAAAACAAGCAGACAAGTGAAATGCTTATCTGGAAACTAGTACACTCAGTCTCAGACGGTGCATTTTATCATCTTAAAAGTTTCTCTGGGAGGGAAGAGTATTTTAGGACTTTGGATCCTTACAGTGGCCACTCGTAACCTCTTAATTACCAGATCTAGCAGACACTTGAACTATTCCTGGCATCTGACACTTTTCTTTCTTAAATCCTCACTTCCTTGGCTTTGGTGATACTAGTAGAGCCCATGTTTTCCTTCCAAATCTGCGAACTTTTCAGCTGCCTTTCTCTACTGTGTAGGGTGTGGTGGAGTTAGACCTTGGAATCTGATGGGGATCTGAGTCTGGCTTTACCACTTGGAAACTGTTTGAACCTGGGCTAGTCAGCTTTCTGGATTCAGTTTTTATCAAATGGGACAAATGATACCTCTCCTATCTACCTTATCATTGGGAGGTTTAAATGAAATAATGTACGATTAAATTATAAAGTACTAGTTAGTATTATGTTAGTCTTTTTCTTAAAAAGTATCTTGTAGTTAATAATTTGGAATATAGATAATGTACAGTTACCTTTGACGTGAGAATAGTTGCCCCGGATGATAATTTACCTTCGATGTGTTAAACAGTCAAAATTCCCTTCTCCTCTTTGTATTGCAGCCACTTCCACCATTGGAAGGAACACAAGCCGCCTGTGGATTGCCTTTCCCACCCGCACCTCCTCTTAACCCATTCTCTTTTATTGCCAGCCATTTCCTAACCTGAGTTTCAGGTATGCTGGACACAATCACCACTCCTCAAACTTCCTTCCCCTTAGCTGATGATCCCATAGAGCTCTGCCAAGACTCATTCTCAACCCCATCATGGGGAGCCCCCAATGCCCCAGTCAAGCTCCTGCCGCTCAGTGACTGACCCCGCACCCCCTCAAGTTCATGTTCGTGCGTCCATGCCTCCATGCCTCACTGGGATTCTCCTTTCCATTTCTAGAAGCCTCTTGAACTTCTGACTCTACCAGGACTAGCCAGCAGCAGTGGCTTGTAAACTAGGGGTATCACATACTCTTCCTGATCTCACTGGCATGAGGGTGCCTCGTTCCCTCATCCAAGAGAATTCCAGTCCCTGGCTAATCAAAGGGACTGTGTTTCATCTAGCAGTGCTACTTAGTGTCATCAGTAAACCCAAAGTGTCACTACCACTTGGGAGCTTTTCTCAGGTTTTACTTCCATCTACTAAGTCAGAATCTCTGGGAGTGGGGCTCAGAAATCCATGTTTTAAGAAGCTCTCCAGGTGACCCCTATGCACACAAAAGTATGAGAACCATTATTAATAACAAGTTGGAATTCTAAATGTACATTTCCATAGAAAAATGGTCATAAATTTATAGTCTCTCAGTATTGTGTTTTGTAAGGCTATAGTTTAGTAAAATTTCCAGGTAAGCCTGTAAATGAATCTAATGTTTTGGTCAAAATGTAGGTTAAGTTGATCAGTCATCTTATTCACCAACTTTTGTACTATAACCCTTTCGGAATGCACTAGTAAGTTAGAAAGTGTTTTGAAAATGTAGGGTGTAAGAATTTTTTTAACTACTTCTATTTACTGATTAATTCATGATTCCTGTCAATGCAGAAAGGATATGTTGCAGCCAGCTTGCAAACATAGGCAATTTAGAAACACAGTGAAATGGAAATTACCCTTAAAGAAAACTTCTTCCTCCTGATTTCCTTCCTCATGCTCCTGGTTCTATTAAAATTCATTCTAGCCATTTAGAGCCTATTTCTTGCTACAGCCCGGATTCTGGAACAATGAGATCTATTTTAATCTATAGACTGAAATGCAGTAGGGAAGGTCATCAGTTAACCTCATTTTGAATCTGTGGAATTTCCAACAATTCGAGACTTAAATAAGTCCTTCTGTATTTCAGACTCTTGGTTGGGAGTAGTGATTAGCTCTCAGTTGCTAAATTTCTAATAATGGAATATTCCACCGTCTCCTGATGATAAGTTTCAGAAATAGTTCTCTATGTTAGTTTAACATTTATTCATAGTATACAGTTAAAAAATCTTCCCAACAACTTGGATTGGCTCAGTTCATAACAAGTTTAGGATATTCAGGTACTGAAGGACCATTGGCTCTCAGAAGTGTATCTCTGCCTATTTTTGGTTGTAATTGTCAAAATTTTGCGACCTTAAAAACAATAGGGGGCGCTTGGGTGGCTCAGTCGTTAAGCAACTGCCTTCTGCTCAGGTCATGATCCTAGGGTCCTGGGATCGAGCCCCGCATCGGGCTCCCTGCTCCGCGGGAAGCCTGCTTCTCCCTCTCCCACTCCCCCTGCTTGTGTTCCCTCTCTCGCTGTGTCTCTCTCTGTCAAATAAATAAAAATAAAAAATTGAATAGTTTCTCTTTTACTACTTAGAACAGGTACCTAGAGATTCTTGAGCTGTGATAAGACTTTTTTTTAAATTTTATTCATTGAAGCATTTTACATTCATTCATATTCTTAATTCACACAGTAGTTCAACTAAAGAAACTGAGTTTTAGAAAGGTTATTAACTTACCCAAGTCACACAGCTAGTAAATGGCAGAGCTAGGAAAGCAGTCCAAATTTCTGGTAATTTCCATGAGCGTAACAAGTGCACTACTTAGTGGTTACATTGTGGTTTTAAGAACTACAATAAAGAAGTGCTTGTCAAGCAGCCTTAGGATGATGTGGTGGTTAAAATGAGTGTTGAAGGACAAGGGGGCGTTTGTCAGGCAAGAGGAGGTTAAGATCATCCTAGGCAGAAGGAAAGGCATATGTCAGGGAATTGTGTGCAGCAACACTGCTTTCTATAAACCAGTGGCTGTTTCTTTTTTTTTTTTTTTTTTTTTGGCAAAGAAAAAGAGGTGTGGGGAGAGCAGATGAGAGGATACGGATAAGGGCCAAGTCATGAAGACTGAGGAGTTTACATTTCCCCCTAAAATCTACATAGTCCATTTGAAGGAATTAGAACCTGGGAGAGACATGGCCATATTCATGGCTGAGAAAGGTCAGTGTGGCCATGCTGTGCAGGATTTATTAGGGGAGGGGACACTTAGTTAGGAGGTGTTTGCAATGGAACTTGGCCTAAACTAAGTACTGGTTGTGACATACAGGCTGAGGGACTAGATGTGGGCAAGAGTATACTCCGAAGCTAGGAGGACAGGAAGGTTCCTTGGAAATCTGGGTCCCCTAAGACAGAAACAACAGAAGGAGGATTGCATTTGAGACAGGGGTAGACAGCAGAAGGAAAGAGAAAATGAGGTTTGGGCAGCTTGAATGTGTGCAATATGCAAATGCAGAGTTCCCAAAGGCATTCAGAAATACAGGTCAGACACACCAGAGATCTGTGCTGTAGATACAAATATGGCAGTGCTTTGTGTTTAGGTCTTAAATGAAGCCTTGGGAATAGAGAAGATCTCCCAGGGAAAGACTGGTAGGAAGAAAAGCAAGCCAAATGGAAGCCCCAGGGAACAGCAACATTTGAGGCTCATTTGCACACTCCCACATTAAAGGGCTAGTTGGGGATAGGAAGTTTGAGTTAATCAAATTTCTGCTTATGGTTTACCAGGTGTCACGGAATTGTCTTAGACAAGGACCACTCTAAAGCTATGTTCCATAATAGATAAATTTTAGCTCTGAAAGCAGGTTAGATTTTACATTCTAGGCTCAGTTGGTTAAGCGACTGCCTTTGGCTCGGGTCATGATCCTGGAGTCCCGGGATCGAGTCCCGCATCGGGCTCCCTGCTCAGCAGGGAGTCTGCTTCTCCCTCGGACCCTCCCCCCTCTCATGCTCTCTCTCTCTCTATATCATTCTCTCTCAAATAAATAAATAAAATCTTTAAAAAAATAGATTTTACATTAACTGGAGTTGGGGATGGGGACAGATAGAGACTCAACACTTGCAAAAGAAGTCTTAGAACCTTCTCATTCAGTGCAGAGATCCTCAGAGTGTCCCTGAACGGTGATCAGTCAGCTTTTGGACATTGCAGTGGAGGGAATTTCTGCTTTCTGACATAATTCACTGTGTTGCTGGGCAGCTTTACAGTGATGACTTCAGAATTGTCTTTGTACTACTTCAAGTCCCCCTTTGACCTCTGGAGTTTCCCTCCTGCATAGCAGTCTCAGTGTTGAGAGGGCACCATCCTGGCCTGCCAACACCACCTGGGTCAGGCCTCACTGTTAATAGAGCATTACTATTGAGCAGGAACTTGGTTATAAAGTAGAGACCAGCAGTGGAGTTAAGATTCCACCTAGAGATGCATGAGGTTGGTTCTGTTTTATCAGCCACTTTGTTGCAGATGTTTGGGGCTCGCTTTACATGTCCTGCTCCCAAGTTCATTAGCACTTATAATTAAATAAATTTTTTCTTTGGAACAGTTTTTCTTTGGAACATAGAGTTATTTTCCTTGAAGCCAGTTGATGGGAAGCCCCAATAAAAATATTTTAAGCTTTAAGAAACAAATAGGCAGGCTTAGAATTCACTTGTTATTCTAGTGACCCCCATGGGATGTTATGGAGAAAATAAGTTCATTTATTCATTCATTCAACTAACATTTATTGAGTGCCTACTCCCTGCTATGTGACTTGAGATGGGGGGAAAACAACTAACATCAATATATGGCATTATGGAGCATACCTCTCTTTGACTAATTGAATTATATTGGTAGCCCACCTTGTCCTTGTTATTTAAGGATGATACTGGGCATCCAATTTAATAGTTTATATCCTTGTCAGTGCATTTGTCTCCTTCAAGGCCATAGCAAAGTCTCATTGTACTTTCTAGAGAGCTTTTTGAGGGTGTAGAGATCAGTTTGCCTAAAATGAAACTCCTTTTGGCCCTTGTGGGGTCCTCAAGGTTTAAACGTTTTTTGTTTTGTTTTGTTTTCCCTTGTAAATTAGGGAGGGTTGAAGTGTTAATGGATTTGCCCTGGGTCTAGGCACAAAGGTAAAAATGTTTGACCAGACAACAAGCAGCTTTCAAAGGGCTACTCTTTGTATTCAGGCTTTAATCTGGAAATAAAACAGACTTTCTCTACAAATTAGTTAACAGAGGGATGAGGATTTTCCAAAGCAGATTATTTTCAATTAAAATGAAGTGTTTTGTATTTTTTTTAAAACAACGACTTAAGTAATGAGTGGGAATTTAATTATTGCTGTTAGTTAATGTACATTTGCAGTACAATGCTTGCCTCGGAAAAGGAATGTTGGTGTGCTGAAATCATGGGATATGTCACAATTCCTTCTTGCAATACCTGTGTTCTATTTATAAGCTGTTGTGCAACTAATTACAAGAGATTCGTTTGTGCGAACAAAATACATCATTTAAAACCTCAGTTGCTAGGAGAAAAATGCCAGAACAGCTTGTCTAGGATGTTTAACTGAATCATTTTGCACAGGATATTATTGATGGGGCCAATAAAATGAGGATAATGACACACCTTTCTCGTGTGTAGGGTTACAAGTATTAACTAAGTTGTTGGGTGTAAAGCTCATAAACAGCTGTTTTCTGACAGTCACGCAACCACCCTGAGAGGAAAGTACTGCTCATTGTCCCCATCTTACTGATGAGAAGCTGAGGCATAGGGAGATAAAATGAAAGTCACACGGGTACTTACTGGCTAATCGAGCATTAAGACCTGGGGAATCTGGCTCCAGAGTCTCTCTGCTCTTAACTGCCTTCCAAATTTCTAGCATATAGAAACCTGTTTGCCTGCCCCTCTTGGCATTTCCTGCTCTATTGTTGTCGAGGCAGCTCAGCCTATGCTTTTGCGGATAGGTGGATGAGTGGCCTTCCCCTCTCCTATAAGAGCACATTTTTAAAAGATCTTTTCTAAAACCCGGACTCAGAATTCTCAGGTTAGAGTTTCATCCTTCTTACCACCAAACAGCCCTCTTCTGTATAAAAATATTGTTCTTGTGTTGCCTTAAGGTTAAAGAGGAAGTTAAGGGAGCTCTGGATTGTCCAGAACTTTGTTTATTCCAGAGCAAGGGAGAAGTCAAGATTGTATCGAGTTTATGAGGAAACTGCTGATTAAAAAGTTACGTATTTTATTTGATGTCTGTTGAGATTAGAGTGTTTTTATCTTTTGGTTTCATTTTGTCAATTTCAACCTTTTTGAAATTCACATTTTTAAATTACACTTTTGAGATTGACTTTCATTTTGTTTTGAAAAAAATGCATTTTTTCAAAATGCATTTCTCTGACATTGGTGATAGTTCTGATATATCTGGTAAATAAAGAAAGGAAGCCTTATCTTTAGAAATAGTAGCTTCAAGCACATGGCTTTTTTTTTTCTTTAATTGCCAACAAAAACTTCTGCAAATAATATTGTTCTAAACTGGATTTATTTAATGCAGAATCCCCAAGCCTGATGTCCGTTTTGGGTAGGTTTTATTTTCCTTTCATTTGACTCCAACAGAGCGGCACCGTGGCCTTGAATGGGAATTGCTCCAGCATCTGACAGGGTGCAGACTTCCTTATTTAAATGGGGAAGTTGGACTTTGGTGATATTAATGGTTTTGCCAAAAAGATCTGGTGAATAATGAAAAGGAAGTGCCCAACAGCAGCTTTCTGGTTTTTATCTTTGCTTTGTTGAAAGTTCATTTCTAAACAGTCAATATGAAGAAGAAACCATTGATAGGTATGTGGAGAGATCTATGTGACAACACCATAGTTTCTTCTGATCTTGAGTGTTTGCTCTTTAATCTTTGGTTATTGAATTACATTGGTGAGGGAGATAGAAGCTAACGATGGCTCTCAAATGCTAGGAGCAAAGTATATCCAAAGCTAATGTTGCTAATAACACCAAGATGCACATGAAATTCTTTCCAAATCGATAGCTCTCATCTCTGCTTCACTTCTGTATTACATGTAATACGAAATTGTCAGTATTCGACTGTTTTTGACCAACAGCAATTTTAGACCATTCAGTCAAATAGTTAAGTTCAGGAGTAAGCACACATTTTCTATAAAAGGTATAGATTGTAAATAATATATATAGGCTTCGCAGGCAGTCTCTGTCGAAACTATGAACTGCCATTGTACCTGGAAAGCCACGATTAACAAATTTGTAAATGAATGAACATGGGTGTATTCCAGTAAAACAGTAAAACTATTGACACTGAAATTTGAACTTAATATAATTTTCACCGGTCACAAAATATTCTTAGGATTTTTTCCCCCCTCACATACATAAAAATGTAAAAGCCATTCTTGGGGGCTTACATATAAAACAAGCAGTGGCCCAGGTTTGGCCTGCGAGCCATAGTTTGTGGACCCCTCATTAAGTCAGCGTGGGCTGCCACTGCCTTTATAATTTCTGGTACCAAGAATTTTCTGTTCACTGACCTTAAAGCAATTTCATTATCTCCTCCTCCAAGCACTCCCCACCCCCAGTCTTCTCCTCTCCGTCCGTAATCGGTATACCTGGTCTGCTCACTCTGCCAGTGGAAACCTGAGAGTCCTCCTCTTTGCTTCTCCCCTGTGACCCCTGTCCAGCAGGTCTTCCTGGGAATTCTTGGGTCTTTCACCTCCTCTGAAACCCTCACTTCTACCCAGCCCCAGTGCTTGATTCATGACCCCTTGGTCACCTGCACTATTGTGAGACCCTGGCTGATCACTTCCCCTTTGTCATTTATCCTGTATAAACCATCCTCCATTAAGCCACTGCTGTTATTTTCCTAAGTAGTTTTGATCATATGAATCCTTTGTTGAAACAGTCTTAGATTCTTCCTGTGGGTCATAAACTCTGTAGGATAAAGTTCTATAGAATTTCATGGTCCGGTTCTGATGTAGCTCCCTCAGCAAACCTATACCCAGGCCACACCCAAACCCTCTTTATAAAGTTTACACCACTCTCTGCTTTCACAGGGTGTTCCTCTGCCTGGAGAGCCTTTTCTTGTCTTTTCTCTGATTGTTGATTTTCTCCTTCATTCCATAAGGCTGAGCTCACTCAGATGCCACCTCCTCTGTGATACTTTACGTGACTCTTTTGTTGCAGAGTTGTCTCCTCTTCTGTATGCTCAGATCCCGTATGACACACACCTTGATATGGCATCAATCTGAGCAAACTGTAGTTATTTGTAAGGAGGTCTCCCAACTACAGATGACTGTGGGCTCCTTGATAGTAGAAACCACATCCTAGTCTTCTTGGTTCGTCCCCATGTGGTTACACAATAAATATTTTTTTTTTAAACTTTTTATTTATTTATTCATGAGAGACAGAGAGAGAGAGAGAGAGAGAGGCAGAGGGAGAAGCAGGCTCCCAAGGAGCAGGGAGCCCGATGTGGGACTCGATCCCAGGACCCCGGGATCACGACCCGAGCCGAAGGCAGACACTCAACCATCTGAGCCACCCAGGCGCCCCACAATAAATATTTTTTAAAGTAATGGTTTCGATCAGTATACTATGTATCTAATAATTTTCTTGCTTTACTTATTAAGTCCCAGAGATCTGGATGCAGTGTTGCAGAATCAAATGCCTTGGGGCCAGGCTGGTTACTTCAATGGCACAAGTAGACAGAGTGAGGTCTGGGGTGAGCTCGAGAGGATATGTCCTACCTCTGACTGTTGTCACAGGAGACTGTGACAGGTGTATAACCTGATGTACTGTTTTTCAAGAGAAAAAGGAAAATGAAGATTTTAATGTAAATATCCTAATTTTTCAATATTGACAACTAGTTCACTTTTTTTTTAAGATTTTATTTATTAGATAGCGAAAGAGAGAGCATGAGCTGGGGGGAAAGGGAGAAGCAGGCTCCCTGCTGAGCAGGGAGTCCGACTCGGGGCTCGATCCCAGGACTCAGGATAATGATCATGACCCGAGCCGAAGGCAGACGCTTAACTGACTGAGCCACCCAGGCACCCCTACTAGTTCACTTTTTAAAAAAACATTTTGTGTGCAAAAATTTAAAAAATTTAAAAATAGTAACCTCTCTGGGGGCTGAATGTGAGATCCCATTTAGCATCCCTTGATTGGTCACATCCCGTCATGACAGACAGAGCATGGGAACCAGAGGTGTGAGGTTGCCTGCTGGAGAAGACGTGCATGTATGTGCTCTTTTCCCACCTGTGTTTATCTTCCTTCTTGACACCTGCCTCCTCCATGTGTTGGTGCTTAGTCACCTTCCAAAAGGGGAGAGCCTAACACCCCAGAAAATTCTACTTCCTGATATCCTTTTTCCTCCCTGGTAACACCTGACTGACTGTTAACTGAATGGGCTGGGATGATCTTTTCTCCCTCCTACCCAGAGGTGGCTGAAACCATCTGGGAGAAGCTTTTATTCTTGATGGATGTTCTGGCTGTTTTTGCTGATGGCTGTTATCAAAGGCTTAGCTTCCTGGTCAGAACCATGGTTTTCTAGTATACCAAGAATGAGAGGTTATTAACTCCCTTGGAGCTAGGAATTGTCTTTTTTTTTTTTTTTTTTCCAGCTTATTTGGGAGGTCAGTAACCACTTCAGAGAGTCACACGAAACATTGCCTAGGAGGTTACTTAGAAAAGAGAATTTTTAGGGGCGCCTGGGTGGCTCAGTCGGTTAAGCGTCTGCCTTCAGCTCAGATCATGATTCCAGGGTCCTGGGATCGAGCCCCGCATCGGGCTCCCTGCTCAGTGGGGAGCCTGCTTTTCCCTCTGCCTGCCGCTCCCCCTGCCTGTGCTCTCTCTCTATCTCTGTCAAATAAATAAATAAAATCTTAAAAGAATTTTAATAATCGATAGTTGTATTTGGTCTTCCATAAATGATTCATTTCCATTCCCTCTCCCTATAGCCTTTTTGCGGTCTGCTTCTCAATTATATATGAATCAGTAATATCTCACTTCACCTTATGGCCTTTATAAACTACTTCTTCCTTCTTAGCCAGTGTAATTACTCTCCTTAGCAATGGTAACACTAGTGTGAACTCTTTAGCCTAAACTGTTCAGGCCTTTATTTCTTTTAAAAATAAAACAATATAATAATAACAACCAAAACAACCAAGCCGAATTCTGTATTTGGTTGTCTTCTGTGGGCTCTGCGACCTGAGCTTTTGAATCCAGGAGCCTGGGGGGTCCAGAAATGGCATCTGTGGGCAGGTCTGGATGGGAATCTAGAAGCAGCACAGTCATGACTCTGTGAGTTCTTCCCTGTGTACAGAACACTCTTGCATGTGGCTTCATTGTGGTAATAATTTTGAGAAGAGGGCTCAAAGGAGCAGATGTCCTTGCTCAAGGTCCCTGTTCTGGGGGTGTCATGCAATGCCACTTGAAGGCTCTGGATGCGTGGAGGTGGCCATGTGTCCTTGAGGCAGGCAGAGGGATGCTGAAGGGGAAGGAGGGGAAGCATCTCCTCAGATTTTCACAACTGCATCAAGTCCCTTGGGCCCAACAGAAGAAAGAGCTAGCTTTGTCTTGGATCTAATATTAATAAATAATATATCCTGAGTGCTCACTGGGTACCAGACACTGTTAAATACTTTCCATGCTGGGGCATTTAATTCTCATGGTCTGCTATGATCAGAGCGGACTACTATCCCCATTTTAAAGAGAGAAAGTAACTTGCCCAAGAACACACAGCTAGGACCAGTAATTAGTGGGGACCAGGTTTGGACTCGGTCTTTCTAACCATTGTCCCTGTTGTGACGTCTCAGGAGTGTTATGGGCAGGGAGGATGTTGGTGAGGAAGGAGTTGACAGCCATCCCATACTAGCACAGTAAGTGAATCCTTCAAAGAAAATGTCAGCTGGGACTCTCCTCTGTTGATTGTCTTTGTAAATCCTTTTGAAAATGGTTCCATTGCTTGTTCTCTGGGCCTGTGTCCTTTGTGACAGGGCTCATGACTTGAGTATACTTGGAGTATTTGTCTGAATTTAGTAATAGGGACCTGTTCTCTGTGTCATATTATCAGGTAAGTGTCCTTGTAGTCAAGATTTTGAGCAGATGATAAGGCAGATAACTTGATAATTTAACAGCTGCAATTAAAACCAGGACTTTGCTGCTGAAAAATCAATGGAGTTTTTAAAAAACTTGTGACTGGAGTATTTCACAAACAGAAAGAAGGAAAACAGGATTCTTAAGCATATGACGGTGGCACAGAATGAATCATTTACTCTTTTTAAATAGGTTCTACTATTGCCGTGGTCTCATGGTCACATTCATGCCTGGTACTCAGGCCATAGCTTCAAGCTGTGTCTGATACACACATAGGATTTCTGACTTCCAAGTCCTTCAAATTCTGTGTGTACCTGTTTTTACAAGGGGGAGAAATCTAGGTGTTTTGGTACAATTGAAGGTAGACAAAGTCCTAAAATGAATTTAACTTTATCACATGTCTCTCTCTTGGGGCAAATATGCCATGGTTTTCTAAGAGATGAAAGAACTGGATGTAAACTCTTCATATTGAGGAGACAGTAGCCCTTCTTCCCGTTCATCCTCCAACAATTCTCCCACCTGAATTTTAATCCTAACAAAATTTTTCCAAATCTTTATAGATGACCAGAAATTCCCCCTCGCCAACACACACATAACTTAGCAACTCCTAGAATTTAATCCACGAAGTACTGCTCAAGAACTGAGGTTTGTAGAAGTTATGTAGGTTGGCTGAACACTTTGCCATCCACTAGCTGTGATTTAACCTTTAAAAAGAACAACAGTGGTGGCTAACTCACAGAGCTGACAGGAGGCTTGAATGAGTTAATTACTACATGTAAAATGCTAAAAACAGTCCCTTGCACATAGTTGATTCTCAACAAATGTAAGATACTATTATTACTCCACATCTCTGGAAGTAGAGTTGATTTCTGTTTTTCGTTCCCTCATTCAGCAAACATTTGTTGAGCACCTGCTGTGTGCTGTGTTCTGGGGAGAGAGCCCATGTTCTTAATTGCTATGCTTTATTGCCTCCAGTTCAATTCCAAGGAAGATAGTTTCCCTCTTTGTAGGCAATTGGAAAATAATGTCACTAAAGATAGGACAGTTCATGGTCCACCAGCATTTTGTTTTTAAGTCTTCAAAATAAGCATCATGCTAATAAGATAAAGAATGCACATCTTAAAGTCATTCCTCTTGATCTCAACATGCTGGAGCAGAAGATAAGAAGTGAGTGTAGTTACTGATACAGCTGCTTAGATTAAATAAAATTATTGAATCTATCAATAGCGTGATGCTCCTCTGCTCAGGGAAACAAAGTGTTTCTCAGTTTACTCTTAGAGGAATTAAAGGTTTCATTTACGTTTTGTAAGCAGATCATTTGCCTTTGAAGAACAAAATAAAATATTTAAGTTGATAGAGGCCGAGCTTTTTAAAGCCAAAGTAAGTTAAGAAGAACCAGGTCTTTCTACTAAAGCTGTGTGGAGTAAGGAATTTGAAATGATATAAAATATGGGACAAGAAGTGTGTGTGTGTGTGTGTGTGTGTGTGTGTGTGTGTGTGTGTGTGTG
>NW_027397076.1:40798632-40816444 GCF_003265705.2 Callorhinus ursinus
TGTGTGTGTGTGTGTGTGTGTGTGTGTGTGTGTGTGTGTGTGTGTGTTTAAAAGCAGTGGCTTTAAATTAATGTGACTTTAACAGAGTAATAATCAGATATCTGACCAAACAGGCTTCCTGGGTTGGGGCTGCTGTCTTCCCATCAGGGCGACATTTCTGACTTTTTGATACTTCATTAGTGTCGTTCACAAACTGTATTCAACCTGAAATGGCAAAGTAAGGCCACCAGTGATTGTCCTGCCACAGTTCGCTGGCTTTGATGAGTCATTGCAGTACAGCCATCTGAACCAAGTGCCGATAAGAATAGATGCACAATAGGAGAATAAAACAACTGAGAGCTGAAGCAGAAATCGCTGGGGGCTCAGAAGTATGTTCACGGCTCTGCCGTATTTAGCTGCGTGACCTCGTGCACGTCAGAGTCCTCCAGGGCCCCAGGCTGCACGTGCATAAAAGAAAGTTTCTAAGGTTTCTTGCTGAAGTTAGGTCAACTTCGGCGTTTAATATCCACTGAGAGAGAAAGAAAGAGGAGGTAAGGTCTTTCAGGCGACCACGATTCAGGAGTTATGTAATTATAGTAGTTTTGTTGACCGGTGGAAAACAGCAGGTGAGTCAGCCTGCCGTGTAGCTTTCAGAGACCAGTGATGCTTTTTTTTTGTTACAAAAAGACTAGACTACAGCAGAAGTTTAGGTGCCAGTGGTCAGGGTGATGCCAAGTTCCAGAAATAGCAGCTAGGACGTTGTACAAAGGACAGTAGGGAGGCGACGGTGGTCACCAATTGGTTTTCCCAGCCAGACCTCACTTCCGCTTTCCATAGGGAAGCCGTTTCTGTGAGGGGCATGGGGGGTGTATCGTCCCCAGCCGGCTAGCAGCCCACCCCTCACATGTCGCTTGGGAAGTCACTACCAGTGACTGAGAAGAGGTCGGTGGTATTTCGTCTGCCTGGTTTGGTTCTCCAAGGGTCGATGCGAGAGCCGCAAACTGCTGAATGAAACGTGGACTCCTCTCAAGACCGGCAGATCTGAACCATCCATCCCTCATCCTCCCTCTGGGCCCTTTCTCCACTCGTTACAGAAGAGCGAGCTTATTCCCATTCCTCTCAGGCCTGGTACTGAGCTCCCCAATCTGCTTATTCTGTGCCTCCCCACACGGTTCAGCTTGGCCCACCACAGACAGTGCAAGTCCCCATGTGTAATAGGAAGAGGTTGGGTTGGGTGGGGGGGGTCTTTCTGCATCCTAGCTGCACCACTTCCTGGCTGTGAAACCTGGACTAATTTATTTAGCTCAGGTGGTAAGTGTGGTAGTATTAATAGTCTTCATGCAGGTAGCCACATGGTAACTTAAACCATATGAAATTATATTTTAACTTAAACCATATGAAAATATCTCCTCCTTGAAGGAGAGAGAGTGAAGGTGGGGCAGAAAACTAAGCCTTGATCTCTCCCAGCCCCAGCCCTCCATCAGCAAGAGTGTGTCATAAACACTAGAGGCAGATTTGACCTCATAGAGGTCACAAGGATCCCCACCTCTCTGCACAGGCCCCTAAGACAATGAGTTTCAAACTCTGTAAGCAGCAATCAACTTTTTAAAAATTTTACACCAAAGTGTAATATGTAAAATGAGTAAAAGTAGGCTTTTGTGTATAAACATATGCTTAGGTTGAAATTTATAATAAACCCACTAAGGATTATGAAGCAGTTTTGATTAACCCAAAAATTTGAAATAAGGGTGATAATAGATGACAGATATGGTCTTTTTCATATAACATATAGATAAGTAATTGTAAATGATATATTTTTTAAAAAGTTTCTCCTTCCAATCAGGTGATACCAGTCAATTCTGCCTGAATATATAGACCATGAACATTTCTGTGTTCACGTGTAACAGATGGGAATGAACTTCTAAATTATTGCATTTTTTCCCAAAATGATGTACATTTAAAAAATAAAGTAAATGTTAAGGGGTACCTGGGTGGCTCAGTCAGTTAAGCGTCTGCCTTCAGCTCAGGTTCAGGTCATGATCTTCAGGTCCTGGGATTGCTCCCCTCACAGGGCTCCCTGCTCAGCAGGGAGTCTGCTTCTCCTTCTCCCTCTGCCCCTCCCCCCTGGGCTCCTGTGTGCGCGCGCGCTCTCTCTCTCTCTCTCTCTCTCTCTCTCTCTCTCGTTCACTCTCTCTCAAATGAATAAATCTTTAAAAAAAAATGAAGTAAATGTTAAAACATCTGAAATATGTCCATACACTCCCAAGGTTTTGTTGAAGGATGCTCGAAACATACTCCCTTAGATCTTGGGTCACTGGGATCCCTATTTGCTCTCTGTTTCCTGTTCGGTTGTGGTGAGTGTTCATTGGCTTATGGAAATCTACACAGTTTTCAATACTGAGAGCCATTTGATAAAAAAAAAAATGGTTAAATTTGGATAAGGTCTGTAGTCTGATGAACAGTTTTTCATTAGGGGGCGCCTGGGTGGCTGAGTTGGTTAAGTGACTGCCTTTGGCGCAGGTCATGATCCTGGAGTCCTGGGATCGAGATCCACATCGGGCTCCCTGCTTAGCAGGGAGTCTGCTTCTCCCTCTGACCCTCACCCCTCTCATTCTCTCTCTCTCTCTTTCTCAGTCTCTCTCTCTCAAAAATAAATAAAAATAAAAAAATAAAAAATTTTTCATCAGTGTCAGTTGTTTGTTGTGATATTCTGCTGTAGGGATGTCAAATAATATAGTTGGGGGAAGGTGCGTGAAACTCTTTGCAATATGTTGCAGTTTACTCTGAGTCTAATTATTTCACAATTCAAAAGTAAGAAAAATTATTTGGAAAGGATTATCTTCTACTTAGGAGAGTACAATCAGCTTGATAGAGTGGTGTACACATCACACTTACAGAATGGATTCCAGACTTCCAGCTGTCTCACCTTAAAAAAAAAAGCATCTTTTCTTTCCTTGCCACTGAGTTCTGTTCCCCACCCCTCTACATTCATTCTATTACCTACTGTAACACTGTTGAAGTTTTGAAAAGAAAAGGGGGGGGAATCGGAGGGGGCGATGAACCATGAGAGACTATGGACTCTGGGAAACAAACCGAGGGTTCTGGGGGTGGGGTGGGAGGACGGGTTAGCCTGGTGATGGGTATTAAAGAGGGCACGTACTGCATGGAGCACTGGGTGTTATACGCAAACAATGAATCATGGAACACTACATCAAAAACTAATGATGTAATGTATGGTGATTAACGTAATAAAATAAAATTTAAAAAAAAACAAAACCAAAAAAAAGAAAAGAAAATACAGCCAATGGCCAATTAAAGAGAGCTCTGTCTTTTGGGAAATCTATTTTAGCTCCTAATTAATTACTTAATTAGAAAATGATGCTGAAACCCAAGAGTTCACCTGCAGTCACCTGATACAGAAAAGGTAGACGAATGATGTGGCATGTTCTTCTAATGCATTCCTATGCTTAAAACACTTAATTAGGCCAAAGCATTATCAACATGCTATAATACCAAATCAGAGTGCCCTATAGCCTAATGTGATGGTGCAATGTGATGAATATTATTCTATAGGAGAAAAAAATGAAGGATTAAAGATAATTTAAAAAGAATACAGCTTTGATACACTCAGTTCTCTGAGTAAAGCAAAAGTGGGCACGGCGGTAGTGAAATGTGATTCTCTGTTCTCTTGGATTTTACAGTGTGCTGTAAATTACTGCACTACCTTATTCTTTGATAAGATTGATGGTGGGTTTTGCTCTTTATCAGTTGGAGAAATGCAGCAGAATTCCCCCCAGCCTGCCCATCGATCTTCATGGTAATTGCCAGAAGAGTGATTGTCTCTTGTGTTTTGACCAAAATGGATTGGTGGGGTTGCTCACAGCTGTCAGACACCTGGGAGGGTGAGCCGGGCTTGAAATAGTGCTTTAGGATATGTTTTAATGTGTGCTAATATAACTCCATTTTAGAAAAATTAGTTTACTCAGGAACATAAAATACCAAGACTACAGGGTCCTGTGCACTAGGTAGGGCTTTAGTTTTGTGCCAGTTGTGGAGACTGCCTAGGCTGACCCTTGAGTCTGAGCTCTGAGCCTTCCAGAAATTTCTGTCTGACCACTTTCCTGGCTTCTTCTGCAGGGTTATCAATGCTGGGAAGAGCACACATAATGAAGACCAAGCCAGCTGTGAGGTTCTCACTGTGAAGAAGAAAGCAGGGGCCATTACCTCAACCCCGAACAGGAACTCGGCTAAGAGACGGTCCTCCCTTCCCAATGGGGAGGGGCTGCAACTGAAGGAGAACTCGGTAAGGTCCTCCTTCACCCCCGGTTCTCAGGTGAGAGGCATATGGGCACCCTCGCCCCCCAAGGTGCTAGAGCTGAATCCTGGTCTGTAATGGGAGAGTAAAAAGCAATGTCCCCAGAGTTAGTGGAGCAGCCCATCTCTACTCACGGTATCACACAGTCAAAGCTGTGTGTGAAGTCAAACACGTGTGAAGAGCTGGTGTTGATTAGATTCTTAACGCTTAGAGTAAATAAAACACCCACATCGTATATAGATTTTGTTGAGATATAATATATATATTGTTTGGTGGTTGTAAAGGAGCCACTTTAAGATTTTTGTGAAGGAGACGGTCTCCGGGAGCCTCTTCTGAGGGATGGAAGGATCTCTAGCCATTGGCTTGCAGCCCTGCCATGGCTTTGCCCCCTTCTTCCGCTTGCCTGTCTGTTAGGGTTGTCTAGTGGGAGCCTCTGCCTGATGCTCTTCCAAATTAATCCTGTTTCAGTTGGCCCAAAGCCCTTGCATCCCATGGGGCAGCCCTGCAGACTGAATGCCTTGTTGACAAGCTACAAAGCGCTTCTCCTCTCTTCAGTTTCTGGAGAAGAAAGCAGACATCCTCAGAAAGTTCTGAAGAAGCACTCAAAAGTATAGGGAGTAATCGGTACTCTGTCCACCAGCAGATTATTTAGTTTACAGAAAAGAAATTGAATGAGATGATCCAAATGTGACTTTTTATTCTAATAATCTTGAGGATATTTTTGTATATACATTTTTATAGGATTGGAAAGGATCCAGGAATCTTTTTTCAGTGTAAGAAATAGTATCTCATTGCATTTAGCGCAGGGAATAAGAGTACTGATTTATTTTGTTCATACTCGTTCAACTTAGAAACACAGTGACGAATGGAGACTCACCAGCTGTACTTGTGTTCAAGGCTGAAGGAAGCATTGACTGGGCTTTTCCTAAAGAGCCGAGTCAAGGACTCAGATGGGCAGTACAGAATAATAGTGGTTAAGTGCACAGGCTCTGGAGTAGTAGGTTTCAGAGCAATCCATCACCATCCATCATGTATCAAACCATTTAATTTTAGGATGGTTATTTATTCTTTGACCCTTAGTTTCCTAGAAAAAGAAGTAACAGTTACTACTACCAAGTATGGTAGGAAAAGACTGGTTGGAAGTATGAAATCCATTGTCCGTGGAAATGTTGAGCCAGTGTCTTCATTTATAAATCCTTGATAAATGTGAGCAATTATTATCCTAAAGTCGGTTCCATTTTAGGGATTCTCTGTGGATAATGTCCACTGAATTTTGTATGTTTATCCATTTGTAAAGTGAGAGGTCACACAATTTTCCTTCATGCCTATTTGACAGGATTGTTTTGAGGATTGAGTTATTAATGGAAAAGGGCTCAGAAAATGTGAGATATTGATGATAATTAGATATGGGTGCCAGTGACTTCATGTTACTCTTTTCCCTGTTAGTTCTCCCCTGTCACCGGGATATGAAGTGATTTCTGTAAAAATTAGTCAGCATTGACATTTGGCCCAAGGCCAGTTGGTAATGTCATTTTTCCTTGTTGCTAAGTTCCTCCTAGAAATGGAGCCAGGAATAACTTTTTAACTTAACCTTTCCTTAAGAACAGTGAAACCAGGGGCACCTGGGTGGCTCAGTCAGTTAAGTGTCCAACTCTTGATTTCAGCTCAGGTCATGATTTCACAGTTGTTTGATCGAGCCCCAAGTCGGGCTCCCCACTGAGCGTAGAGCCTGCTTAAAATTCTCCCTCTCCAGGGCACCTGGGTGGCTCAGGTCATGATCCCAGGGTCCTGGGTTTGAGCCCCGTGTGGCGCTCCCTGGTCAGTGGGGAGCCTGCTTCTCCCTCTGCCCCTCATCCCCTTCTCTTTCTCTCAAACTTTTAAAAATCTTAAAAAAAAAAAAGATTCTCCTTCTCCCTCTGTCCCTCTTCCACCCCCCTCTTATAAATAAATAAATCTTTTTGAAAAAAAAAAGACCTGTGAAACCAGTGCCTAAGAACTTTAGGATGGAGCCATGAACCTCGCCTGTGACTGTCCTGAAGCTCTGTGGGGTCCTTGTTCCAGGAGGCAGCGAGGAGGTGCCAAGCAGAGTGGACCCTTCCTGCCCTCCATTTCCTGCTTTAGGTGCAGCCACTTCATTTCTATCTGCTGTACATGTTAGGCTTTTTATTAGAGTTTTTTTTTTTAAGATTTTATTTATTTATTTGACAGAGAGAGACACAGCGAGAGAGGGAACACAAGCAGGGGGAGTGGGAGAGGGAGAAGGAGGCTTCCCACGGAGCAGGGAGCCCGATGCGGGGCTCGATCCCAGGACCCTGGGATCATGACCTGAGCCGAAGGCAGACGCTTAACGACTGAGCCACCCAGGCGCCTGGCTTTTTATTAGAGTTTAAGGCAAAAGCTGTGCTGCCATTTTTTAACTGTGGGAAATTATACATAACATAAAATTTACCATTTTAACCCATTTTTAGGTACACAGTTTAATGGCATCAAACACCTTATTACCATTTGCTGCCATCCATCTCCAGAACTTTTTCTGAAATTGAAACTCTGTACCCATTAAACCCTGACCGCCGTTCCTCCCTATCCCCAGCCCCTGCCAGTTACTATTCTACTTGTTTCTTTATAAATTTGACTACTCTAGGTACCTCATATAAAGTGGAATCATACAATATTTGTCATTTTGTGTCTGGTTTATTTCACTTATAATGTCTTCAAGATTCATCCATGTTGTAGAATGTGCCAAATTTCATTCTTTGTTAAGACTGAATAATATTCCATTCCCACGTGTACACACCAGTTTGTTTATCAGTTTGTTCATCGATGGACACTTGCTTCCATCTGTGAATAATATTGCTATAAACATGGATCTACAGATAGCTGTCAGTCCCTGCTTTCGGTTCTTTAGGATTTATGGCCAGAGTGGAATTGCTGGATGATACGGTAATTCTGTTTAATTTTTTGAGGAGCTGCCATACTGTTTTCTACAGCAGCTGCATCATTTTCCATTACAACCAGCAATGCACAGGGTTCCAGTTTTGCTGCATTCTTGCCAACACTTGTTGATTTCTGATTTTTTTTTTTTTAAGTAGCCATCCTAATGGGTGTGAAGTGGTAATCTCATTGTGGTTTTGTATTTCCCTAATGATTAGTATGTTGAGCATCTTTTTATGTGCTTATTGGCCAGATGTAGCTTCTTAAGAGAAACATCAAGTGTTCCTTATTCAATATTTATTTATTCCATATTTGAGTCCTTTCCCCATTTTTAAATTAGGTGGTCTGTTTTCTTGTTGTTTGCACTACTTTTTAAAAGCTTGAAAACCATGACTTGCTGTGCCACGTAAACCCCTGAGCACTTGCTGTGTATCAGAAACTAGATGCTGAGGATTCAGCAGGGAATAAAATTGACAAAAGTCCTTACCTACAGGGAACTTACATCCCTTGCAGGAGACCAACAATTAAAATGTATCCCATGGCAGATACTAAATGCTATTGGAGAAGAACAAAGCAGAGATGCAGGCATATAGGAAGTGTGAGGTGCACGGGTGGTTAAAGAAGGTGCCACTAAGAAGGTGATGTTCGGGCACAGACTGGAAAGTGCAGCTATTTGGAGGGAGAGCTTTCTGACTTTCTAGACAACCGCAAGGACCGTGAGGCAGGAAGAGGCCTGGTGTTGTCAAGAATCAGCGAGGAGGCCCCTGTGGTTGGCGCAGAGAGAGTGAAGTCAGGATTGCAAGAGATGTTGTCGGAAAGGCAGTGAGAGTGAGGTGAGGCCATCTAGCAGGACCTGGAAGGCTATCATGACTTTGGCTTCTACTGTGAATGAACAATTTGCTAGCAGGGCATGCTGGGTATACTGCTTAAAGGAACCCAGTGACTTTTCCCATTTAGAAGACACCCCTTAACTCAAATACAGTAGTGCTTAGAAAGGGTAGTGACAGTATAGGGCACAGCACAAATCATCTGCAGGGGACAAGTAAGGTGGCTCCGCTCCCTTCTCCCTCTGTGCATCTGTCCCTTCGCCTACCAGACATGTATTGAGCGCTGAGACTGCCTTGGGGGTGAGATGAACTCAGTACAGTTCCAGTCCTCCTAGAGCGGAGTTGAGGGCGAGAGTCAGTCAGCAGTGATACAGTGGAGTGAGTTTTAGGAGAAAGATTTTAAAAATCCAGGTTGTTTGGAAGCTTAACTCAGATGGGTGGGTTACCGGTGGTTTGGGGAACAACAGAGGAGAGGGAATGGGTCAGATTAGGGAATGGTTCCTGGAGAAAGTGACATCTGAGCTGTGATTTAAAAAAGCGAGCTTGGGTGGCTTAGTTGGTTACGCATCCGACTCTGGATCTCAGCTCAGATCTTGATCTCAGGATTGTGAGTTTGAACCCCACATCGGGCTCCGTGTGTAACACAGTCTGCTTGTCCTTCTCGCTCTGCTCCTCCCCTTGCTCATGAGCTCTCTCTCTCTCTCTCAAATAAATAAATAAAATGTTTTAAAAAAATTTTCTCCCTCCTTTCTTGACCTCTCATCACCAACAACTTAAAGTCAAATTTCCAGAAAATATTCCATGTATAATTTAATCACCTTCATCTTAGTTGGAGATCGAAGAAAACCTAAAATGTCCTGAAGCTTATATATGATGACATTTCTTATACTGAGAGGCAGTTGGGCAGCTGGGTAGCAATAATTTTTTTCTTCCTATGGATAATTATTATTGGTATAAAGATTTTAAGGCAACTTTAATCCATCCCTCATGCCAACTCATAGAGATTTATTTATCTTATTAGGACAAGTAATCTTTTTAGTTAAAGGAGTCGATACTTAATCCTTTTATTTTAAAACAAACTTAAAGGGTGCCTGGGTGGCTCAGATGTTAAGCGTCTGCCTTCGGCTCAGGTCATGATCCCGAGGTCCTGGGATCGAGTCCCACATCGGGTTCTCTGCTCAGCGGGGAGCCTGCTTCTCCCTCTGCCTCTTTCTCTCTCCCTGTCTGTCATGAATAAATAAATAAAATCTTTAAAAAAAAACTTAAAAAAAATTGGTGGATAAAATAATATAAACTATGTTCTGCCTCTCCTGGTTTCCCTGAGGCATTTACTGAAGGAGTGTTGTTTCCTATAGCACTTGCTAAGTTCTCGACATTAGCACCTTACAAAAAAAAAAAATCACAAGTTAATTTCAGATTCCATCTACATATAAAAGCAACACATCTGGAGCTAAAGAAGCAATGTTTGTATCTCTTTTAAAACTTAAAAGAGATACAAATAAAAATTTCAAAGTGTTCTGCACTGTAGTAGTTTAGCCTAAAGAAATGCAAGGGATATGGTTGAATTACTGTGTTCTCCCTTACAAAAATAGTAATAAATCCAGTTTTTTTAAAATTAGAATTGAGTGAAATAGTGAAATGAAAATATTTCTTTTTTGAAGAATAAGGAAAAGAAATTTTGAGATATCTGGTGAAGAGGCTATAAAGTGGAGAAGGCTATTTTCTATGACAAGTTCAGGGTGGAATTTTCCTGTACCTACATCACACTGGATGGTTTACATGCGAGGAGGCATAATCCCTCAGGCAGGCTGGCAGGAAACAGGTACTCTGTGGCAGTGTGCAAGCCTCCTGACATTCCTGTGCCTCTGATGATTTGGGGACATCGGGTGGGTGGCTTTTAAGGAAAGAGGGAATCTAAAATGCTAGCATTTCCAAAGGACACTCTCAGAATTTTCTCTTAGGAAAGATGCTGTAAGCTTGTTGAGGGCAACACCTTATCCACTAGCCTCCCATCTGCCTCCCACTGAAGGCATTTTAATTAACCAGATCAAGATTTGTAGGAACTAATCACCATGACTAGGTTTTCTCTGCTTTGGGAGATTTGAAGTAGTCTTTATCTACCATACTGAGGGTCCCCTGTGAGGGAAAACATAACTTTCCCAAAGGCTTTTGCTTTTCATATCCCAAGTATCTGGTCATTTTAGCAATGAGGTAAAAAGAGGAAAATACTAGCTGACTTCTCTGAAGAGGGAGAAGAAATTCACTCCTAAGGGCATCTTAGAGCCTTAGTATTAAGAGAAGAAGATCTTCTAAGTTGTGTAGGTGGGAGATAGGACATTGTGGCAATAACCCCCCACATCTGACTGCCTATTTGGAACAGATTGTTTCTGGTTTAAGACTAGACTGTGGATACATGCATTCCAAGTCTCTTTCCTTAGGAGCACCCTTATGTTGTTTAATTTAGTCAAAACACATCAAAGTATGGGGTTTCAGTATCTGTTAGCTCAGTGTCTAATTACAATAACAGGAGAGGGCTGTGTCCACATTGTGGCCAGGCTCATCAGGGGAGAGGAAAGCTGATTATTTTTCTCCCTGGAGGATAGAACAGTACTATGGGAATTCAAGGCAAGTAGGATCAAATTGGGAGGGAGGGGAGAGGTAAAAGGGAAATGAGAAGGGGCTATTTCAACTCTTTGAACAGAAGATTTGCTGTTCGTTTCATTTATTTTCTGTAAGAAGGACTCGTTCACCCCCGAGAGTATTAATGAAGGTTGCTGAGGGTTCCAGCCCTTCTGGAATATTTGGCCCTCATTTGGCAGTCTGCTTCCTGCAATGATGTCAGCTATAAAAAACAAGGGGAGGAGCCTTTTAGTTTTCTCATGTATTACTCTAAATTTTCCCTCTAGTTAAGGTCTTTGTTTTGTGTAAGTCAAGAAAACATAACCTTTTAATTTATCTCCTTAGATTTTCTGAAGCAGGAGTGCAGTGGTTTCTCTGAAAAACTCTTCTCTCTCAGTTCTGGGACTCGAACTCTTGCCAATGGTGAAGAAGGGTGACTTTAGAACCAGGCTAATGTCAGAGTGGTTTTACAGTTCCCTCCTCCATGGGTGTTGGTTTTCTCTGAAGACCAGATTTGACTGAGATGTCCATAGTAGCTGGGAATGCAACTCGAACTTGGTTCCGCAACAGATTTTTCCCACTGCGGCACACCTTAAGGCTAAAGGAAAATAAATGGTGCTAAGATGGAATTTTTTTCTCGTTTCATTATAATTTGATTTCCCCACAGCTTTAGATGGGGAAGAAAATGGGCAAGAGTGATAACCTCTTGAGAATTTTTCTTCTTCTTTTTTCTTTAATACAGTACTCAGCATTCATGTGCCAGACATGATACTGATCTCAGTCCTTTGCCCAATACTGATTCATTTAATCTGATAATATGTACATAAGTATGTGCTATCATTATCTTTATTTTACTGATGAGGAAGAAGTGGAGGCACAGAGCTGTAAAGTATGGAGCTTGGAGTCAACTGAGGCAATCTGGTCTCTTGTGACATGCTGCCTCTTCATGCATTAGCTGTTGGGAAATGTGGCAGAGAAATCTCCTTGGAAAAGGGTGAAATAAAGGAGGAATAACTCCTAATGATGTGTATAATTTCAGTATAATTTGATGCTAAATATTTTCTCATTTCTATTGTGATTTCTTTTTTGATTTAGGAGTTTTTTAAAGGTTTTATTTGTTTATTTGACAGAGAGGTGGGGAGAAGGGGCAGAGGCAGAGGGAGAAGCAGACTCCCCACTGAGCAGGGAGCGAGATGTGGGGCTTGATCCAAGGACCCTGGGATCATGACCTGAGCTGAACCTGAGCTCAACCAACTGAGCCACCCAGGTACCCCTGATTCAGGAGTTATTTAGCACTTTCTCCTGTCAGCTCAGAAGCTGGCTAACAGCTCTTACTCAGGTGAAGAACAGAATGGACATGAAATTGTTTATCATCTTACTGTCCTTATAGTCCATTTTTTCTTGCTAACATAGAAAAACTTGTTTGCATGAAACCATGGCAAGAAGAAAAAGTCTTCTGATTGGATAATAATGTGTGTCTGAGTGCTGCCACTTACTAGACGTTAGTGATCTTACGCAAATGAGTTGACCTCTCAGTGCCTCAGTTTCCTCATCTGTACATTGGGTATAATAGCACCTATCTCATAGGGTTGTGTGAACTGAATGAGTTAAAAATATGAAAAGTGCTTAGAATACTACCTCACATGTAGTAAATGTTTAAGTAATGTTATCTGTTGTTCTCACAGTGGAGTTTGCAGCTGCATTTCAGTATTATTCCACATTACTTATGTTTTTACCATAACCTATCTTTTTTTGAGGGGGGGGAGGGTCAGAGGGAGAGAGAGAGAATCTCCGCCCAGTGCGGAGCCCGACGTCACAACCCTGAGACCATGACCTGAGCCAAAATTAAGAGTCAGATGCTCAACCGACTGAGCCACTCAGGCACCACTTACCGTAACCTCGCTTGGGGGAGTTTTTGATGTGTAAAATAATAGTTTGAGAACATTTCTGAGGTGATTTTTGAGTAAATCACAACACAACCAAAACTGTCACAAACATCATAATTCCTGTCTCTCAGAAATTAATATTTATTTAATAATGTTTTTAAGATGGGACAGAATGACTAAAGTAAAATAGCAAGTGTTGGTGAGGATGTGGAGAAAAAACTCTCGCGCACTGTCAGTGGGAATGAAAATTTGTGCAGTCACTGTGGAAAACAGTAGAGAGGTTCCTCAAAAAATTAAAAATAGAGTTACCATATGATCCAATAATTCTCCTGGGTATTTACCCAAAGAAAATGAAATCCTGAATTTGAAAAGATATATGCACCCCTATGTTTACTGCAGTGTTATTTACAATAGCCAAGCCATAAAAAAGAATGAGATCTTGCCATTTGCAACAACATGGATGAATCTGGAGGTTATAATGCTAAGTGAAGTAAGTCAGAGCAAGACAAATATTCTATGATTTCACTTGTGTAATTTAAGAACCCAAACAAATACAAACAAAAAAGACAAAAAAGACTCTTAAGGACAGAGAACAAACTGGTGGTTGCCAGAGGGGAGGAGGGTGGGGGAGGATGGGTGAAAGAGGTAAAGGGAATCAAGAGCCCACTTGTCATGAGGAGCACTGAGTAGTGTATAGAACTGTTGAATCACTATATTGTGTACCTGCAACGAATATAACACTGCATGTTAATTATACATGAATAAAAAATTTTAATTAACTTTTTTAAAATAAAAATTTAACAAAGGGACCATTTAAATTGCCATTTAAAAACAAAAACCAAACTACTAAATGTGTCCTACATCTTACTGTCTCATAAAGTGGAGGGATTGCAACAAAGAAATCTGCATTTCATATCGTCAGATTCTGAGGAGGAAGCAGTCCTCATTTTTAAGTCCATGAAACTTAAGCATTCTTTCCTAGTGGGGAACAAAACATCTTAATAATTTAGTCAAAAAGAGGTATGGTTAAAAAATAAAGTATGCTACAAAGGCATGATGCCAAGTGCACAGCAATAGAGGGTGGGCCCTAGGGATGACTTGCATGAAGTTACTCAAATTTCCTGCGTCTCCTTGGTCATGGCTTACTTTTCTCCCTTTGCTGTGTGTTACCCTGAGGATTAGAACTGGAGATTTTGGGGCACCTGGGTGGCTCAGTTGGTTAAGCTCAGGTCATGAACCTGGCTGGAGTCCCGGCATCGAGTCCCGCATCAGGCTCCCTGCTCAGAGGGGAGTCTGCTTCTCCCTCTGACCCTCCCCCCTCTCACATGCTCTCTCTCTCTCTCAAATAAATAAATAACATCTTAAAAAAAAAAAAAAACCTGGAGATTTCAGTCAAGCCCTGTGAATGAAATGCCTGAAACAGATCCTCTAGATTCTGAATTATCTTCATTGTGATGCCTTGAAAACTGGCCAGAAACTATGGAAATCAAGCCATATAGTAGCTTAGAGTGGGGAATCAGAATATGGTAACTCTCTGATTGCCCAATGAGAAATAAATAAAATTCTTTTCCTTTGGCAGTGAGAAAGGAGGGAGGCAAGACATCCTGTGCTCATATGAAGCCTTCTGTAAAAACAATCGTGGGATTTAACTCAAAGTGGGATTTCCACCTTGGTGGTACTCTTTTCATGTTATTGATATGGCCCCTCCTTAGATTTCTAAATTCCAGAACCGTTTGGTGTAGGGTAGGGAAAATGAGTGTCAAATGAGCTGAGTTACTTGTATCTTCAAGGAAGACGACTAAGAGGAGAACCACTTATTTCCATAGAAAACTATTTCTAGAGTAGCAATCTCCAGACCATATGTATGAGTATGTACCCTCAACATATTTGTTCATTTAATGCTATATAACGATACTACTTATATATCCATATAATGCATTTAGTAATTATACAAATAAATATTTAAAAAATAATTTAAAGGCAATAAAGATGAAAAGGCAACATTTTAAAATAACTGCTAACAGTCATATGATTTTTATCATATGCCAGGCATTGTTCTAAATATTTTTCCCACAGTAATTCATTTATTGTCTAAGAGCAAAGACTTCACGTTCCCATTAGCTAATATCTCAAGGCAGAATTCATCATTAACAATAGCAAGGGTAATTCCATATTTCAGCTGTCTCTTTGAGCATTTCAGATACTTTTGATTAGAACGATTGCTACCGTTGTCAGATAGGACTAGATGGTCATTACTTGGTGTAAGATGTGCCAGGTGGGACCTGTTCTCGTTTGCTCGTGTTTTCTATCAGCAGTTTCTGTGCACGGATTTTTAAAAAGCCTGTCCACGTTAGGAGGGACGATTTAGTTAAAAACTTAGTAATACGATGCGCGAGACCACTTACCTGGGGACACAGGGATCAAGCAGTGAGTCGCGATATGCCCAAGCCGAGGGGGTGCGTCAGAACGCCAGTGTCCCAGGCTTGACGTGGAGCCGGCTGACTTACGTACCACGGGGGGGCGCCAGTGTCAGTTTCTGTGAGAAATACTAGCGACGCTTAATTTCTTCTCCAGCTTTAGGCGGAAAAAAAACATTAAAGAATCTGTCATTTCCCCGGACTTGCTGGCGGATCGTCTGTAAGTCCCCCTCAGCTTTGCGTGCTCTCTGGCGGCGGGAGGGGCGATGAAGGGGGGCTTGCGCTCTGTGAGAGCTCCGGGCAGCGCAGAGAGTGAGGGAACGGAGCGCCCTGGTTTCTTGACCCTGGTACAGAGGGGTCAAGCCTCATTCCTTGGTTTTCTTTGTGTTTCCTGCCTCACATCTCAGCACACCTGTCAGGCGCCACAGGAACTGCCTGAGGCTTTGCCTAGAACGTCCCCTTTTGTGTCAGCACACCACAAGAGGGGCTATCTCGCTGCCTCCCAGATGGCTCACGAAGGCTCTCGAGCCTGCGGGTTCCCGGAGCTGAGGTGCACATAATGTGGCTCCTTTCTCGGTAGCCCACAGGGTGGGCTGCTGATTTCTGACACCCTGGCTTAGCTGTGCTGTTACTGCACCTGAAGCTGAGTGGATGCAGGCGGCTTGTATCAGAAATTATGTCAGGAGCCGGTGCGGTGGATCCATTTCTGTTTGGAGCAGGCTTACTTTGTTGAAAGGCCCAACGGGCCCTTCCCAGTCAAAACTCATTAATTTAAGTTCTGTCATTATAGATGATCATGAAAATGGGAAAAAGAGAATAAGCAAATATTATTAAAAGTCAGTTTCTACAACTTTTAAAAAAGAAGGATGTAACATCAGGCCTGCTTCAGAGAAATCCTGAAACAGAAACTGTGAGCTTTAAGCTCCCAATTTGTCACCTTCTGAAGTCTTCCTTTATCCGGCTGCAGATGTATTCCCGAAAAGGGGTGGGAGTGTGTGTGTGTTGTACGTTACATACAAGACTTTTTCTTTCTTTGGTGGGGCGGGGAGTAAGTCAGAATGCAATAAGAAAATGGCTTCAGAGTTATTCTTTTGTAAGACATAAGTGATGGCTGCCAAATTTAAGTGTGTGGTCAGTCAGGAAAGGGTCTGATACTGCTCTTCTTAAAGTGGAGTACGTGTTTAACTCCTGTTCATCTGGAGCAAAAACAAGGTAGACATTTGTTAAAATATAATAGTAATTTTGAAATTCATTATGTGAAGAGCATGTTCAAGAGCGTGTTACTCTAAATTTGAGAGGGTTTACTTTTCAGGCGTAGAACTTTGCATCCTGGGCTGGTGCCCCAACGACGTTTTCTGATACTACCAGAGATTAATGCGGGGCCACTGTCTGAAGTTTTGGTAATCGGCTGATGGCCCAGGATGTGTAGGCAATTACTAATAAGCAGCAAGGGAAAATGGTGCTGAAGTGCTAAAGGCTACAGAGTAACAGAAGCCAGGGAGATAATGACACAGACTTGAATATACTGGGAAATTGGAAAGATCCCCTAATTTGGAATCTGAAGGACTGGGTTCGCATCCTGGCCTCACTACGTCGAAGGAGTTCCTTAATGGTGCCCTGGTTAAATCCCTGGTGGAATGGGATGATGATGCCCGTGTTATGGTGGTGTGGTGGGGATTAAACATGGTAGGTAGTCATTAGAACTTGGACTTCTCAGAGGGGAAGTAATTTAAGAAGAAGAGAAGGCACAGAAGCTGTCCAGTGGAGGGACATGAACACCCCATCTGGCAGAGTTGAAAGTAAGGAGCTAAAGTGTGTGGCTTGCTCTCCCTGGTTACGGGAACTCTTACTGCGCCCTGCCTGCTCATTGTTCCCCCGGGCCATTTAATAGTGAGTGTGAGTAATTACTATTGTAGGGTTTGTTGTTGTTCCTTTATATGCTGGACACTGCTACACATTTTATTATTTTTAAAAATTATATGTATAATTAACCTTTTGGTGTGCAGTTTTATGAATTTCAACATATATATGGCTTCATATGATTGTCACCACAACCAGGATACAACATTCCCATCACTAGATAGCACTTCCTTGTGTTATCTCGTTATGGTCCTACTCTTTCCCCCTCCCATAACCCACGGTGGTCTGAACATTTAATACATATTATCCACTCCTGTGGCACCCCATACTTCCCCTCTCTAGCACGCTTGTAGTTACCTGTTCACATTCTAGACCGTTAGCTTCAGGAGTTTGGCAATATGGTTTTTTTCTTCCTCTCTGCTACCTTCCCAGTGACCAGTATAAGCCTGGCACATAGGAGACTCTGAGACATGCATTAAATGAATGAATCCTTACTTAAGTCTGTGTCCTGGTTTCATCTTGTTCTTTAAATAAGGAAACAGGTGAGAGGAGTTAAGAAATGTGCCCAAGATCACATAGTAGTAAATTCCCGAACCCTGGTTGGACTTGGCTTAAAGCCTGTGCTCTTTCTGTGCTAAGACAGATCACAACAGATAGGATTTGTGTTAACTCATCTGAAAGTGCATACATAAATTACCCAACTTTTAAAATAACGACGGTGTGTTGGTATATTGACACCAGTGATGAAGTAGGCCTTGTACTATTAGAATATGTAAAACCTGAAACCCTGTGTACTTACCATACAAACTCAAAATGTTCTTCTCTGAGCTAATACCAAACTGAGGAGGTATTCCTTCTAAAATGACCAATCGTGGGAGGGGTGGTAGGGTGGGTGTGTGTGGCAGGGTGGGCAGAGGTTGTTGAAAGGAGCCATAGCCTTCACTTCCTTCTTTGGTACCTTCGCTTGAGCCAGGCAGG
>NW_027397076.1:40816544-40850944 GCF_003265705.2 Callorhinus ursinus
GGGGGGAGGGAGTCTCCATAGCTTAGAAGAGAATTTGTGTGTGTGTGTGTGTGTGTGTCTTTTAAACTGGCCCTGAAGGACCATAAGGCTCAACAAGGCAGGAGGCAGGCACAGCCAGAGAAGGCAGTGTCTTGTCCCTTTGGTTTACTTGGAGCACCTGTGAGATTCCCAGGGCCCTACATCTAGGATGCCTAGATCAGGACCACTGACAAAGAGCAAGAGAGGACACTGGGGAAGGAGTAGCAACTAGACCATGCAAGACCCATAAGCCATGTGAGCATGTAGGAGACCCAAGGCAGTAGGGAGTCATTGAAAGTTCTCATCTATGCAATGATGAAATAGATGTGTGTTTGCAATTAAATTGAAGATTGGAGATGCTTTAAAAGCATCATGTTCATACTACTTGTGATATTTCAGACCTCTCTTGTAGATTCACCCCTGACATTGATGTAGGCCCTTGATGCTGGTGTGACGTTTGGGAATTGTTCTTTCCTCAAGGTTCTCAGATCGGATTTTATACATCAAACCATACATTCCTACCTGATGGCATTTGATGGCATTGTTTTGAATAGAGAAGGGGGTGAGGGAGAAGGGGTCCTTGTATCTTTTTCAAAATAAACGTATGGCACATCCTGTTTGAGAATGCCACTTTCAAAAGTAGATATGTATTCTTTGTTATGATCTTGGTTTCATTTCAAACACCATACAGCCCATTCCAGCCTCATACTGCTCTTTGAAATGTCTCATGAAGTCATTAATGTCCTCTCTAGGCCCATCAGTCCCATCCTGACCTAGGTCCTCTTTGCCTCAGGACAGTTCTCTGTGAGCCTCTTAAATTCTAGTGCTTCCTTCTTGCAGCGTACCGCAGAATGCCATGGGATTGGCGCTCCTTAAGCCCGGCTGTCACCTTGTTCTTCCATGCAGAGGCACTTCAAATTGAAGCTCCTTGGTCTGCCTTGACCCCAGAATCTCACTCCAACCTGACTTAGCCCTCGAGGTTGGTCTTAATCAGGCCACTGTCTGCATGGGCCATATAAAATCCCCTTTTCACCTGCACTGCATAAAAGTTGCTCCCTTTTTCCACAATATTCTTTCAGTTTATCATTGCCCAAGCAGGTGACCAGACAAACATGCACTATTTGATGAATGCTGCATTAGGGGTGGGCTGAGGATGCAGTGGAGCTTCCGGGAGGAGGTGATATTTAAGATAAGTACTAAGAGATAGTTGGGGTGGGGGAGGTCAGGCAAAGGATGAGGGTGGTTTGTGATGAGCTACAAGTGCCATAGTTGGGTGGGTGGGATTTGGAGTGACAGAATGTGAAGAGGGAATCAGACACTACCTCAGAGATTGCAAACTGGCTCAGGCTGGAGCCAGCCGAAGGAGGAGGTTAGGCTGATAAAAGAAACCTGGTCAGATTTTGTGTTTTAGAAAAAATCACTCTGGTTACAACTCAGGTTGCAGAGAGGAGAAGCAGATCTGAGTGGCACGTGTACATTAGAGCAAGCATTCCCTCCAGGGGCGGGTAGAGTGTGCATGAGGGTATTCAGCTGGGCAAGGGGTTGTTGGCTCAGAGCATGGAACCTGCTCCCAGCTGTGTCCCTTAAGAGGTGGTACCCTTAAACAGTTAGACTCTCTGTTCCTCCTTTTCCTCCTCTATAAAATGGGAATGATAACCACACGTCATAGGGTGACTCTTCCCAGGATGGATTGTGGTAGGGTTAAATGAGCTAATATTTATAAAGCATTTAGAATATTGCCTGCTATGTAAGGTTTATTAAATGACTGGAAGGGTGCTGTAGCCCCGTAACTCGACGTTTCTGTTACCTGATGGTCTCATAGGCTTTAAGAGCTGAGTTGGCATCTAAAGCATGTGGGGAGGGCCCCCTTTGTGGTTGTAGTTTCCCAAATAATACATCCCTCACTTTAAGTTCCCTGCCATAGAAGGACACTGAAGATTTTGAAGTCTCTTGATGAATTTGGTTTTACCTAGTTCAAAAGCTTTCAAAAATTGTTATGAACAGTTGAATCCTTTTGTCCAAAATCTTTTGCAAACCCCTGATGTTTATAACTGACACATCCGTGCTGCCCTGGCTGGAATAATAGTCAACGGGACTTATTTATCCTTTAAACACCCACTTCCTCTTTCCTAAGGTACCACTTCGGAAACAAGAAACAGTTTGGACGCTGCTGTTCTGGTCAGTTCAGGGAGATGTAAGTGACTCATCCAGGGTCACACAACCGATGGCAGATCTGAGCCTAGGATGAGAGTTTCTGGAACTGCTTAGTGGCCCCCTTTCTGTTAGACCAGGGGTTCTCAATTTGGGCAGCTCTTAGGATCCCCTGGGGAGCTTTAAAAAAAGCTCAGTGGTAGGGCCCCACCTTCAGACTGACTGACTTAATTGGGCTGGGAGTGAACCCTGCATCAAACAGTGCTGGATTTATTTAGTCTTTAGTAAGACACAAACTTTCTTTGTGGAAAAACTATGTCTTACAAGTTTTAGTTGTGAAAATGATTAAATGCATTTTGAAAGTTAGCTGTAGCAGAGTTTCTAGCCCTGCTGTGCAAAGGTGTTCCCGGAAGCAGGGTGTTTGGGCCCTGCTTCAGAAGTCCCCCAGTCAGGTTGTCTCCTGACTGCTTAAAAATTGCCCAGATATTTTGTCAGCTGGTTGTTGTTGCAGTGCCTTCAGAATGTTTTGCCTTGTTGAAGGAAATGGTTGAATTGCTTGTCAGAAAAATGTCAGAGTTGCTTTTTTAAAAATGTAGTAGCATTGCATTGCAGTGTGCCTCGTTATTTCACGGGGTTTGATCTTTGATTCAAATCATGATTCCTGAAACATGATATGTTAGGTGTAACAGAATCTGTGCCCAGACACGGACACAGTTGCTCCTATTTCATCCCTCACTGGCCCTGCCCACAGCTTCCTTAACAGTGTTTGCTGGGTTTTCATTTAAATTGGGTGCACAAGGACTGTGTGTGCAGGTTTTACTCAGCAGCCTTGGGACCTTTGGGCAATTAGATGTAATAAGCAAAAAATCCCTTTCTTTTGCAGCTTTTCCCTAGTTGTGAGGATGTAATATGGGAATATGTACTTGACTAATGCAGCAAGTAACAAGAGCTAGTGGTGAGTTTAATAACTCCGACCATTGCAAAGTAATGATGAGTATAAACAATAATTCAGGCTGTGTAGAATGACAGTCATTATTTCTGTTGGTGACCCAAGTCATAGGAACTGCTAATCCCACTATGCTTTGTTGCCTTGCATTCATAATAAGAGGAAATGCTAAGTTTCAGAGGTTGGTGAAAATATAGATTCACTGAATTCTATCCACAGATGCTCTCCATTAAGAACATTTTCCAGGGGGTTCAGTTTTATTCCTGGTTGCTAGCCATTTCTACCTACTTTTCATTCTTTTTTTGTGTGCTCTTGCGTTCCTTATCTCACACTCCTCCTTCCCGCCACGCATGCCCCAAGTCCCAGAATACTAGATAAACACACACCTCCTTTCATCTCCTTGTCCCCAGCTCTTGTTAAAGAAGCTAGCAACAGTGGCTTATCAAAATGTCATGCAGCCCACGCGACAGGGAGCCCAGAAGGCAGGCTGTTGAGGGCCCATGCTGCATCCCAAGCAAGACACTGAGGGCCTGGGCTCCTTCAGACTTCCCGTCCCATTACCTTGAACTACAGCTTTCAGCCAGTTTTGCAGGAGGGTTACTCGACCTCCAGGTGTTGATTCTGTGACCCAGGCAGGAAGAAAGGGGAAAGGTAAAGGGCAAAGGCCAGGCCACTTGAGTTGTCCCTTTTATCAGGAAAACAATAGCTTTCCTGGAAGTTCCACCCAAAAGAGTGGATACCAGGTAAGCATGTACCACAATCAGCCACACAACCGAAGCCTCCTGGTATTTTCCTCCACCGGCTGCCCTATCAGCTCTCATTCCAAATTCTTCTTGTGGCCTCTTCTACGGTAGCTTCTCGCATTGGTGAAGAACTGAAGCTCAGAAAATGACTTATCCAAAATCATATTGTAATGGTAGTGATAGCAGTTACACATGAGGGAGATATATTACTTAGCTACTCCATTGGCCTAAATCACCATTTAACCTTGCTAAAGGTTAACTCCTTGTGAGCTAGCTATCGCCTGACATTTACTTACTAGGCAAACATGGTCCAGTTAAGCAACAGGATGTCTGGCTCTGGAGTGACCCAGCCAGGGTCTGATGCCTGTTTGGCCTTCCTGACGTTGCTCTGCTTCCCACTCCCACTGATTGGTATTGAAGATGCCATTAGATCTCAGATCTTCTAATTCTGAAGTCCTTGTTCTTTCTACTGTCCTGAGTTAGAGTGCATTTGGTCATTCATAAGTGTTTGTTACTGCCTGAATTTGAATGTCTTTTTAGGGTGTTATTCACCTCCTAGCTGGCATCCTCACTTTCACTCTTTCCTAATCCTCATGGCGTAGCCTGAGTGATTGTTTAAAAACATAAGTTTGTCACCCCCACCTCAGTCAATGGCTTTTTGTTACTCTTAGGCTAAAGCCAAGATCCTTCATGTGTCCTGGAAGGACTGAGTGGTCTGGCTGCCACGTCCCTTTATAGCATCATTTCTCCCCACCACTTCTTTCCTGCTTCACTCCTCTGTTCAGTCACATGGTATGGTTCAGTCTCCTCTCATGCATCATGCACCTTCCAACCACAGGGCCTTGGCACCTGCTGTCTCTACTGCCTGGTGGTCTCTCCTTTCCCCTCATAATCTTGTGAACTTCCAAACAGCTCTTAGGCTACCCTGCGTGTCCCCAGGAAACCTCCTCCATGTGCCCGTCTGCAAGCTAGCCACGTAGCACCAAGAACTAAGAACCTCTCCTTATAGCCATGACCAGAATTGTGAGCTTATATTTGTTTGTGTGATTATTTGATCAGTATGTGTCTTCCCACTGGATTATTAAGATCAGACCATATCTGATCTCTCTTCCAGCCATTTTTTATCCCGTGTCCATTTTGCACCTGTCACATAGGGAATGTTCAGTATTTATTGACTAAAAATCAACTATTTTCTCAGCACGTGGCACAGAATTGAATGAAAGTGAAATTTAAAGGGCACAAATGGAGTAATGGCATATGTCACCATAACTGTACAGTATCTTCCAGCATCATTCTAAGACCAAAAGAACTTTATTTAATGGCTTTAGCTAGAAAAGGATTCAATATTTATTGCTGTGGGGTAGATAAGCCTAGTAGTCAGGAGTGGATGTTATATGCACCCTGTTTAATTACCTATGCATCTTACCTATTTAATAAATTAATGCGTTTAATTTAAGCTCTTTTTTTCTATAGCTAAAATCTTAGGCATGTGTAATTCAAACATGGTTTTCATTTGAAATAGTCTAGAAATAACTGCGAGACGAAATCCACAGTAGATGAGGGAACATGGGAACGTGTTTTAGGGTAGGAAGCTTTAGAGTAGGAAGAGGAAACAAAGATGCTGAGTACCAGCTGGGAAACTGAGGCAGGCAGGAAAAAGGAGGAGGAGGTTTGAACTGGCTGCATCTTAGACTGGGTGTCTAAGGGGAAAACATGTTCTAAAAATACGGGATGTAGACCAAAGAGGATAGGTCAGTTATCTGAGAGTGAAAAGGCTCTCAAGGGGAAAAATGGGTCTACTTATTTATCCCTTGAAGAATCTGCAAAAAGAGCTTGACTTCCTCCAAAGACTCCAGGCCAAGCCTGATCTGGGGTTGCAGAGGGAAGTGAGGAGTTAGGGGTGAAAGCTGGACTGCTAAAGACTGACCTGTTGGCATGGAGTTCTACCTCAAACATCTATACATCAAATCAAGGTGGATCTTGCCACAAAGTAGTCGACTGAGCTTGCATGGTAATTTGGCCTCCTCCCCCAGGCAGAGAGGCAAGGACTCCTCCATCCCTCGGGCGGTGGTCCCAGTAGTGACAAATCCCTGGGCCTTTTTGCCATGTTTTGACCCCCTCCCCCCCACTGTTGGCCAGACAGAGACGGATCACCCAGTGGCTGCGCTGAGTGCCCTGCCTCGCTCGGTCAGGGTGACCCTGGGGCACTGACCGCTGAGGTTCTCACCCCCCTGTCGCCTCCCTCCCCCAGGAATCAGAAGGCGTTTCCTGTCACTACTGGTCGCTGTTTGACGGTCACGCAGGGTCCGGGGCCGCCGTGGTGGCCTCCCGCCTGCTGCAGCACCACGTCACGGACCAGCTGCAGGACATCGTGGAGATTCTCAAGAACTCTGCCGTCCTGCCGCCCACCTGCCTGGGCGAGGAGCCTGAGAACACCCCCGCCAACAGCCGGACTCTGACCCGCGCCGCCTCGCTCCGCGGAGGCGTGGGGGCGCCGGGCTCCCCCAGCACCCCGCCCACGCGCTTCTTCACCGAGAAGAAGATTCCACACGAGTGCCTGGTCATCGGGGCTCTGGAAAGTGCGTTCAAGGAAATGGTAGGTATGGCGGAAGCGTCTGGGGGCCTGGCGTGGAGGCGGCCGCTTGAGCCGAATCCGTGCTGTTCAGAAGGTTCCCTGGAAGGGTGCGTCTCTGACCCGGCCTCTGGTTGTGTGGCTCCTCTCGGTCTTCTCCCTCGGATTAGAGGGCCTCCATTCTCAATAGAGGGTGGTAGAAAGAACTCCTGGCATGGCGTGCTGGCAAAAATTAAGAAGATGAAAGCGAGGGACGGTGTACGAGGTGACAGACTTTTTAAAAGTAGGCATTACTGCTTCTCTTTCTGCAGACTTATTGGTGGCAGCTGGTAAATTCCACTTAATTGAAATGTGAGCGTACTTGCCATCAGTGTTACACATGTGTGTGGATTCCAGGTGTCTGGGGGAAACAGCGCTTTAGTCAGGTGCTGGGAAGCACCTTTCCTATACAGATCTGATTTTACCGTGATGGTCAGGTGGTTCTTGGTGCTTTAAAAAAAAAAGGAAAGGGGCGCCTGGGAGGCTCAGTCGGTTAAGCGTCTGCCTTCGGCTCAGGTCATGATCCCAGGGTCCTGGGATCGAGCCCCGCATTGGGCTCCCTGCTCGGCAGGAAGCCTGCTTCTCCCTCTCCCACTCCCCCTGTTCCCTCTCTCACTGTGTCTCTCTGTCAAATAAATAAATAAAATCTTTAAAAATAATAATAAAAGGGAAAAAAAGAGGAGAATGAAGGGGCCAATATCCGAGATCACCGGCTTTACTGGGGAACATGGATTTGTTTGTACGTTTAAATTTGGATGTGTCTGATCAAAGAATTCGGCCTCCTTCCCTCCCAGCCTCAGTGCTGAGAACACACAGCACTGTGTTCTGTGGGGAGAGACTGCAGCTGCTCTCACCGTGTCCCCTGTCCCTCCGCCTGCTGAGGGACCACCCTCTGTACCACCCCCTTTCCTCTCTGAGCTCACTTTCTACTGAGCAATTATTTGGTTCGAGAGATGTTTCTTTCCTGAGCAACAGCCTGCATGCATGTAATAGAGAAGAGATATTTAAAGATGTGATAACGATGTGAGTAAAGCGAGTGTGCTGTATTGTTCTTAAAACCTGGAGATTCAGGGCACCTGGGGGCTCAGTCGGTGAAATGTCTGCCTTCGGCTGGGGACCGAGCCCCACATTGGGGCTCCCTGATCAGCAGGGAGTCTGCTTCTTCCTCTACCCCTCCCACCCCTGCTTGTGATCTCTCTTTCTCTCTCTATCAAATAAATAAATAGAATCTTAAAAACAACAACAAAACCCTGGACACTCAAAAGTGATGACAAACTGTTGTTAAATGAAGCAGGAACAGCTAGGAGCATGTCACCAGAACGGAGTGTACACAAAGCGCACATTCCAGGATTAGGTTGTGTGCTAAGGAGAAAAAAGTAATAGTGTTGCACAACGCCGCACCATCTGATTTGTTTGTAAGGCAAAATAGTTTATATGTTCGTACCTTGTATTTGCACCCTGTCCTCACTTTTATGCATCCCTTCTTGGGTCACCGTGTTTCCTTGTCACGTAGATATTTACCCTTTGATTAGCAGATGATTTAAAATGCAGCTGTCTCTCAGGGGTGTCTGGTAGCCTTCAATCCTGAGAAAATCACCAGGAAACTGAAGAAGATTATTTAGGAAAAAGGAATCAAGGTAGTGAAGTTGACTTCTATTCAGGCTTCATATAAAAATCTCATTCTCCAGCGGTCATGGAAGCTCTGATGGGAATAAGTGTTTCTCAACACCAATGTTCAGAATGCTAAGTATTTAACTGAGGTAAAAATATGACAGTAGGCTATTCTCTTAATGGGAGAAGAAATCAGCTGACATGATAGAAGTGAAAAACAAAAGAAACTTCAGGTTTCTCATTTCCTTCTGTAATTGCTTTGCCCTGGGACTTCTTTTACTTGGACCTGCTGTATTCTCAATTCTATCCACTAGAGGCCAATGTCACCTTGAGGCAGGCCTCTACAGCGGTCTTTCTTTTTGCCCATTAATGGCTTGGGGTTACTAGCAACTACTGTACTTGAAATGAGAGGCTCATTCAGAAAAAATATTTAGTAAAGGACCTTATTCTTGTCTTTTAAGTTTTTCCAGCTTTAACTAGTCAGTTCATGACCTGGAATTTTTACCTTGGAAACTTAGCCAGCAAAAAGATCATTTTGCTTTCCCATGTAATTCGTTCAGTCAACAAATATTTGATCAGAATTAACTGTGCCAGGCCTAATTTGGAAAAGAACATTGAACAAACTAGGCAAAGATCAGTATTAAGAGTAAAATATAAGTGGAAGGGGCCTTGAGTGGAGAAGTGCAGGGTGAAGTAGGAGCCCAATAAAGACATGAAGCGAAGGGCTCCCTTGGGGAAGTGATGCTGGGGGGCGGGTAGATTATTTAGGAAAAAAGGAATCAAGGTAGTAAAATTGACTCCTACTCAGGCTTCGTATAAAATCTCATTCCCCAGCTGTTACAGAAGCTCTGATGGGAATACGTGTTTCTCGACACCGATGTTCAGAATGCTAAATATTTAATTCAGGTAAAAATGAGGTAATAAAAATAAAAATTGAGTTAAAAATGAAGCAGACAAAACACAGGAGGCCATTTGCATGGACAACTACATCAGATAACCCAGATGGGCCTAAGGCAACAAGCTGATGTCAGGGGTAGGAATGATGGATGGAAGGTGAATTGGAGAGGTGGTCTGGAAGGACCTGGTGTGCCACATCATGAATTTTTTGGCTTTAAGCCATATCTCATCTCCAGTTCATCCCAGCCTGCAGCTGCTGCTTCACACTTAAGTTTTTCCCAGATTGTCTCTCTAGCCACCAGCATGCCAGAGGCCTACCTGGGCATTGTACCATGTGCTTGGCCTTATTAAATGAGAATATTCATCATTGGTTTGCATGGTGCTTGCTAGGGTATCCTACCTTCTGACCTGCTAGGGACTGAGCCAGTCAGTGCCTTTTGGCCCAGAATAATTATTAATATACTGTCCCCTTTTACTCTCAAAAGTGTCCCTGTTTGGATGATGTCTTATTACAGAGAGAGGCTCTGTAATAAGGCTCTGCTTCATGAGGGGCTTCAGGAAAAATCTGCTCAGTGTCATAGAAATGTGCCCGACTTAAACATTAAGGTACTTGCGGTGAGCTTTAGAACCCACAACACAGAAATTACACAGTGTACCTTCAATTTAATGGCCTGGAAGGCCATTACCAACTTGTAGAAGATACTCTTTCTTTACTCCCCCTTGCAATATTACATTTTTGGGAGTCAGTGTTTGAAGGCAAACTTCGGTTTTTTTGAAATGCCTAACCTGCAGTTGATTTCCTTACCTTGTTGGCATGGTCTCGCTGGTTTCTCCTTGGGCCTTTCAGAGCGGGGCACATTTGGAATTTCCTGGGCATTCCTAAATTTTTTCCTCACAGGAACCAGCCACTTTCTAGGTGTTGCAGGTTTTGTGCCATTCTGATCCTCTGTAGTAGAAAAACTCAGTATTAAATAAGATTCCGTTATTTCAGCTTTGTGGCTTTCTTACTTTCTCTTGCACTTTTCATCCTAAAAATTCCCCAAACCCAGCACCTAAGCCTCCAATTTGCCTTATGATGACATCTCTGCAGCTACCCTTCCTGAGATTCAGAAGTCACTTACAGTATCTTTAAAGGCAAAGGTTGCCTTTCACTTGGGTTTTTGCTATATATACAGCAGCTTAACAACCTAGAATCAAAGGTCTTTTTTCTCTCTTTGCAATGTCCTCAATCACTAGTATTTATTGAGCCTCTGTTTTATAGCTAGCATTCTCCTAGACACCATGGGGTCTAGAAATAAAAGGTTAGATTTTACGTCTGGGGGCATCTGGAGTCACATGTTATATGCACATAGAGATATGATATCTCATTTCGATATTCTAAGTGACATGAAGTGAGGTGGTGAAAGGCAGATACCTATTTGAAAGGAAGGATTGGTTAAAAAGATGTAGAAACACCACGCTAGAATAGAATAAACAACATTGATTTCCAGGAAAAAGTAGGTACTTGTCACAAAATACAGACTACCAGAAGTGGAGAAAACGCTTTGAACCAGTGGAGATGAGAGCAGTTTCATCAAATACCGTGAGCTGCTTTGAGGTCACTGCTTTTCCTTTCCTCTTTGATCCTCCAGTTGCCTGCCCGCAGCGTGTGGCTTGTGTTGAAGGCGACCTCTGACCCCTGGCCTCTGATCCTTCCTGTGCTTTCCAGAGGAGGCACGTTTGCCCTTGGGCCCCCTTTATTGCGTCTCGTTTTGGATCTTCCTTCATACTGAGAAGGCTGCATCGTCCATTCTTCCTGTGTCCGCTGTGGAAAACGAACCACGATTTCCTAAAGGACCAGAATCTCAGGAACTTGAACTGACCTCAGTTCTGCTTCCCCACGGCGCTTTGTCACAGTGCCTACTTCGTCGGCTGAGTTTTGTCACCTGTGATTTTAGGCTATTGCTGGGACCCGGATGATAGACGGGAGGGAATACGATAACTGTCTTCTCCCTCCCAATGTCAGTCTTCTTCTTGCTTGCCGGCCCTCCCCAAAATGGGGTTGCATCGTCAGCATTTCACTCTCAGGGAGGTCGCTTCCACTGTTGGTCTAGTTGCAGGAGACCCTTGCTTTCATAGGAATCACAGCCCAGTCAGCACAGGTGAGCCTTGTCACCTACCACCTATAGGATTTGAGTTCTGGACAAAGGCAGGAGGAATTTCAAAATTCTGTCCTGTTTCCTTTTCACTGTGGGTATGGATTCATTACCAGAGTGAAGAATATTTTAGAAGTTTGGTTGTTACAAAGGAAGAAAACGGCAGTATTTTCACTTGTAAAACTACCATTCATCTTCCTGTTACTGAGCTAATGACTGGAAATAGCACTCAGCTTGGATTTATTGGTTAAAAAAAAAAAACCCATATGGTGACACTGTGGTGAAAAAGAGGATAAATGCAAAACCTATAGTTTATAAATCGTAGTGTTTTCAAAAATTACCATATTCATGGTAAGTTATGGACCTGCATGTCTGTCTGTGTTTAATTAAGCTAGTTTTGTCTTTGTTTTTGGTAAAACAGGAAGTTCCTCCAAGGAATGAACATGTGATTCTACCAACAGCCAGCAGGTGGCAACATGAGGCAGTACTGTTTTTTTTTTTTCCCTCCCTGTTGCCTGGCTGACAGATTGGCTTGTTCTCAGAATAAACCAAAATCAGACCCAGATACTGAAACCATGCAGAATCTTATTATTTGTGACTGACACTATTAGCAATGTGCTCAGAACCGTGTTTTAACCCATTTATGGGGAGCTGCCAAGGCCTATTGAAACTACCCAGCACTCACTCCCTTCCGTTGTCTGATATTGCTGTCCTTTTGCAACCAGAAATTGGTAGGAAACAAAGAATGATCCTGGAGTTGCGTCATCTCTGGGACTTTCAAACCAAATTACAACCATCCTGAGCAATATATTTTCTCTCTTGCAGTTCTTTCCTGCTGAATTAGTCTCATTTCACACATCTCTTATTTTCCTTTGTAGCCTTCCTTGAAACAAAAAGGAGCAAAATGAAATCCCAAGTCTTTAAAAATTGTATCCATTCTTAAGATTTAGAGATAAACCTGGCTTAAATGTAGTATTTAGACAGACACAACACAGGATAAATCAGTCCTGCTAAATAGAAGGTGGCCTTGAGAGGTCTATAGGACTCTTGACCGAGCGGATAAAATAATTATCTTGTTAATTGAATATTATGAATGTGTAAGTTGGTCCTTTTAGATCATACTTGAAAAGGAATGATAGTACATGCATATGTTTTGGTGGTAAGTTATTCTAGATTTATGTCTTGGGGTTTGTTGACAGCAATAATGGAGAAATATTCCAAATTGGTCCTTGTTTCGCACAAAACAGTTTTTCCCATGATTTCATTGATTTTTTTTTTGAAAACATACCCAAACCTGAGGTTTTACAAATTATAATAACTATACTATACATATATATACATATATATTTTTATGTAAAGTGTGAGTAGCTTAAGCTAATTGGAAAAGTTGAGGGTTTGAAGAAAATGAGTAGTTAATTCAGCAGTAAATATCTTTATTGACTTCATTTATCGTGTTTTGATCTGGTAGTAAAAGAACCATGCAGATGGTCCTTTAATGTTCCTTTCAGTACTAAGATTTTGTGAAACATCTTTTAAAGAGGAGTAGGTGGTGTAGGAAAAAATAAATGTGCTATTTCGGCTTCTAGGGAGGGGAGGGGAAGCAATTATTTTTAGAATATGTTCTAGTTACACCCAGTTTTAGAAGAAATAGAAGAGTGTATTTTAATGTCAGTGAATCCTTCAGGGGGATGAAGTCTATGGAAACACATCTTTCAAATCCTAGTCACCAAGTCTGGGATCTTTCAAATCCCAGAGAGCACATATGTAATTAAAGCGTGTGTGCACACATGTGCATCTGCACACACACACGTGTATTACCACACAAATGGTGGGGGGTGATGAAAGCATGAACATATTAGCAAAGTTTCCTGGATACAAAGTAGCTAGACATTAGTCCACTGTTTAAGTGACAGTGCTGCCAAATTTAGCACTCCTTATGCTGGGGAAACTACAGAGGGAATGTAGTTGAACTATAAGAAAAGATGAAAGAAATGATGGAATCAATTAGAAAAAAATATTGAATCACACTATTCATGTAATAGCAAGGGATTAATTGGGCAAGCTAACTGGAGCGTTTCCCCCCAGATTACAGGCAAATAGGAACTCTGCCGTAGCAGAAAATCATAGTGTTATACATACATTCTTGTCTTGATTTTTTTAAGAATTAAATAATCTCATAATCAGATTTTCTTGTGATGTTAACCATGATAAATAATGCACCTGTGATGCAGAATAAACTTGTCTGAGTCCCAATGGAAATTTTTGCAATGGATAGTGCTTTTATTTTTTTTAATTTTTTTAAAGATTTTATTTATTTATTTGACAGAGAATAAGTGAGAGCAGGAACACAAGCAGGGGGAGTGGGAGAGAGGGAGAAGCAGGCTTTCTGCCAAGCAGGGAGCCCAATGCGGGGTTCAATGCCGGGATTCTGGGATCATGACCCGAGCCAAAGGCAGACGCCCAATGGCTGAGCCACCCAGGTGCTCCTGGATGGTGCTTTTACTTGGACTCTGTGTATCATAGCATTTTCTTTTGGATGACACCAATGATTTCAGTCTTTCGAGCATTGTGCACACTCCAGCCCATGAGGAGCATGCAAGCAGTTGGATGTTCAAGGGATTTTTTTTAAATAAAAATTGTCTTGGGCGCCTGGGTGGCTCAGACGGTTAAGCGTCTGCCTTTGGCTCAGGTCATGATCCCAGGGTCCTGGGATTGAGCCCCGCATTGGGCTCCCTGCTCAGCAGGAAGCCTGCTTCTCCCTCCCCCTCTGCCTGCTGCTTCCCCTGCTTGTACACTCTCTCTCTCTGTCAAAAATAAATAAAATCTTAAAAAAAAAATTGTCTTTCATTCAGACATTAGGTATTCAAACAAATGTTGATTCTGGATATGAAAGGATACTTTCTGTTATCTTTGGCAGTTCCTTCCAGTATATTGAGAACAGTCGTGGAGTAGTAGTATTGAGCGTGGACTTGATATACCAGTTTATATTTTAACTTGATGAAATACGTGTCTATCATAACATCAGCTTTATATTATTTAAATGCCAAAGAAAGGGACTATATCCATCCACAAACTGCTTTGTGAACTGGGTTGTTGGTTCTGTTTCTATGCATTGTTTGGAGGTTAAACAGACCAAACTTCTGACAACTTGATATTTTCTTTCCCTTTCACTTCCTCGTGACAGTCTTTTTGGCTGGTATCTGTGCCCCTCTTTCTCCTCACCCTCCGGGCTCCTGCCATCCCTGTGCAGGTTCTGGTAACCATTCATTCATTCTTGTCAATTGGCTGCATCTGAACTGAGGCATGGGTTCCTGCTTAATCATCATCTCAGTGAGCATTTATTTGCATTGTAAGCTTTTCCTTTGTGAATTATGAACAGAGGTCAGGTGGTGAGGACATAATTTGGAAACCTGGGCATCTTTAAATGTATTTCTTCATTTGCCCATTTTTGACAGATATTTATTAAACTATCTTTTTTACCTGGCCTGGTGTAGGTGTTAAGGGTCTAGCAGTGAGCAAGAGAAGTCTCTGCTCTCAGTCATGAAACTTCTGGGCCCTGGAAAGGATCTAGATGGGCAGCCAAGCCCCTCACACTTAGCATCCAGTTTAATCCTCACAATAGTCCTTTAAGAAACTAATTGATACAGGGTTTGAGTACATTTTTTAAAACCCAGTATAGTCTTCAAAGGTGGTCCTCATGCTTGACTCTGCAACTTTCGATGTTGTCCACTCACTCTCTTACTGGAGTTTTTCTTCACTTTTTAACTACCGCACCCCATATACACACATTCTTACCCTTTACCCATGGTTCCTCAGCCTTTCCCCACCCGTCCCCCTTACAGTTACTACCAGTTTAGATTGGCCACAGTTAGTGGCCTGTGGGCCTTCCTGGGTTGATCCCCAGTAAGTTAGTTTCTCCCAGATCCTGTTTTTGTACTTTTTACTCCTTTTTAACAGTATGCTGATCTTCATCTGTCTCCTTGGCTCTGGCTCTTCTCCTGTTTCCAGTTTCTCATTGGTGATTTATCTGATCTTGTATTACCACCTCTGGCCTCTGGCGCCACGCATTTGCTGATAAATGCTGGCTTACTGGATTATCTCCTCCCTTCCCTGTGAGGAGGCTGGTCACAGCAGCAGAGTTCGAACTCTATGGGTTTCTAAGAACCAGCCAGGGACATCCTGAGAATCAGCTGGAGCACCACTTCCTCATCCCTCCCTCTGCCCCAACCGTCGATTACCATGGGAATGTTGGGCATTATTTTAGCCAACATTCATTTTGTTTTCCTAGCTCAGCTCACATTTTCCTCAGGTCATGGAACCGTGCTTCTTTCGCTGACAAAGAACTTCACAAAGACCTCTGTCTTGGATGATGCATTATCTGTCAATGGAAGTCTTGGTCTATTTTTCGTTTTCTTGGGGAGGCCTCATTAGGTGGAGGAGGAGAACCAGATTGAAATCCAAACTCCAACCAGGTGAACATGGGCAAGTTACCCTCCTTCTGCATCTGAACGTTGAGGTTGATAATATGGTTGTGAGGATCCGCTAGATTCTCTATGTACAGCGCTTCGCGCCCTTCCCAACGTAGAAGACGTGTTCAGTGAATATTGGCTGTTGCTGTGAATGTGTGTCCCTGTTGTGAATCAGTGACTGGGGGAAGATGAAGTCGGACCAGAGTTTGGGAGCTCTGTCTTTGATTAATAAGACAGGGGGTTGACTCCTGCCTGCTTTGAATAGAGGACACTGTCCTTCAAGTCACTTCTCTTATCTAGCTGTAAAAGCAACTATTTACTGGAGACTTTGGGGTTAAAAACATTGCTCAGTTTCAAGTACTTGGCCTTATCAGCCTGTCGATCGTATTTTTCATGTGGCAGCTCAGGCGGTCCCTACAAAGACTAAATTTTCCACAAGTTGTATTTTTTGAATACAGTTGATTTTCTTTTCCTCGTTTTTGTTCTGATTAGATCTGTTTGCCACCCCTTGTTTCCTGTCTCTGGTCTACAGATGGTCTAGTAGACGACAGTTTTATGTCGGTGTCCTCAGTGAGAAATGCTCTTCAGGTGACAGAAAAGTACTAAAGATTGTCTTGTCCCGTCTTTGAAGCACATTCAGACTCAGAGCTGTGTCAAGGGAGTGAGGTTAAAGTCTTTGATAAGAGTTCCTACACAATCCAACACTGACTTTGTTTCCTTCTCCAGGACCTACAAATAGAACGAGAGAGGAGTTCATATAATATATCTGGTGGCTGCACGGCGCTCATTGTTGTTTGCCTTTTGGGGAAGCTGTATGTGGCAAATGCTGGGGATAGCAGGTAAGCAGATTCTCTGCCTGGCTCTTACTGATTTCCAATGCCTTCGATAATATGTCTTTTTTAAAAGAATTAAATGATTCGCAATAGATATTGATTAGATATTGAGAGAGGATCCTTCTACATCCGAATAAAATGCATTTAAGATGAATCATCAGGGGGCGCCTGGGTGGCTCAGTCGTTAAGCGTCTGCCTTCGGCTTGGGTCATGGTCCCGGGGTCCTGGGATCGAGCCCCGCGTCGGGCTCCCTGCTCGGCGGGAGGCCTGCTTCTCCCTCTCCCACTCCCTCTGCTTGTGTTCCCTCTCTCGCTGTCTCTCTCTCTCTGTGAAATAAAAAATAAAATCTTAAAAAAAAAAAAGATGAGTCATCAGGCTGGTGTGAAAAGGTAAAGGCTGTCTTCTACTCGCCCATGGTAGCCGTTTGCATATATACTTGTGATGAATCTATATACCTGTGATTACTACCTGTGGCCAATCTAAACTGGTAGTATCCAAATGTTTTTTGACTGCAGAAGCATAAACCATGAGAGTGAGAGGAGGGAGGAGAGGGGTTTGAATGAAGGGGTGTTTGGAAGGGACCCGGGAGGGCTCTACAGCTGGTTCCACTTCTGCTCAGTGACTTCGCTCTGTCCCCTCCCAGAAGCCCATGAGTTTCTCCTTTTATGCACAAGCCCTTAGAAGCTGTATTCTCCTCTTTTCTGGGCTCAACTGTAAGGAATTTCGGCCAAGAGATTATGGTTAACCCCTACTCTATCCAGCATTACCGGGAATAAGATGAATTTGGCTTTTATTTTAAATAACTGATGTGTCCTCAGTTTAGGTGCAGGGAATTTTACAATTATAGACTTTGTGAAAAGTATTCTGATATGTTTTACATACTTCTCTGCCCCTTTATTCACAGCACATGTTGGCTTCTTGCTGAAGACTGACTCTTTGTTTTGAAAGCAATCAGAGTACTGGACTCTGCAAGATGTCCTTAGAGGACGAGTGATTTCCCTGCACAGTCTGTGGTCTTAGGATGCCCTCATTCCTCGGTCCCCTCCCTCTGGGTCACGTTCCTCTTCCAGCATCCCTGCTTGCCCTGGCCCTGCTCTAGGTCTGGCCCCACATCCCCCCCGCTTCCCTGTCAACATCAGGTCCTGGCTGAAGAGGGACTCCCTCAGGCAGCAGAGGAATTTACCTTACTTTTACTTCCATTTACAAAGCTGGAGAGCCTGTGGGGGTCTTCATTCCCTCTAGTTAAGCATCCTTTCCCGGTCTTCCCACTGAAGAGCCCAGAGTCAGAGAGAGTGAACTTCCAAGGCAGCAGTATTTGGGGTTGGACAGTTGATGGGTTTTGAAGGTCTGTTTATTTTTACTGTGTACGTGCATTTCCATTAAACTCTATAAGATATCTCCATTTCAACATAACATTGTACTAGGTAAATGGAAGTGTCTATAGGATACCATGTGTATCCCATGGTTTCTGTTCTTTAGTGTCATGTCAGATTCCTGGCAGAAGATAGACTCCTACTCAGGTGGGTCAACTGAATGAAGGAGTGAAAGGAAACCTGCTAGGAGCACTAGGGCTCAGGCAGACATTTACCACCTAAGGCCTGCAAGGGCCCAGGGAGGATTTACTACAGCAGAGCCCAGGAGAGTGGAGTCACGAAACGCTTGGACTTCTTTCTCTTCCCATTTCCCCCTCCCCCCATCTCTTGCCATCCCAATGGATGAGCCCAGCTGGGAGCCCAGCTGAGAGCCAGGTGACAAGTAGCCCAGAGAGTAGTGGGCCTAGAGGTCAGCCAGGCAGGGCGTGCACACAGACCAAGACGGCATCTCTGGGGTAGGGGCAAGTGGAGGGTAGTCCGCACAGCTGCTCCTTCTCCTTTCCTTCTCCACCCCAGGGTTTGAGCTTCTCAAAAATAGGAATCCCCAATCTTCAGGGGCCTTTAAAACAGGCACTGAGGAGCTGGCCTATGGGCCCGTTGTGTTCTGAGCAGATCAGGAGGTGATGCCTTTCCGCTTGGAGGAAGACTGAATCAGTGATTGAGCTGTTGCTTTCATAGTCCTTTGTCTTTATGGCTAGCTCCACGCCGTTGGTAATGACTTTGCTTTTCTAGCCCTTCCAGTGAGTAGGAAGGGACCCGGGAGTAGGGAGGGGACAGAATGCCTTGCTCCCTGGGGACAGGTCCACCTGTCATCCCAGGGAAGCACCTCGCACCAGATGATCTCCGACTCAGAACGTAACCCAGCTTCTGGGCCCAGAGCATCTCCATGTTGGATTATCCTCCCCCGTGCCTTCTCCTCTTCCAGGCTCCAAGCTCTTTAACGTAGGCACTTACCCAGCCATGGCCTTGACCCCACTTCACAGAAGCTCTAGGGCCCTGTCCGGGACCTACCAGTTTCAAGTACTCTTCTTCTGGGATCGTCTTCTCCCGCCCCTCCCCCACTTTTGTTTTTAAAGTGCCAGTTTCTAGACCAGATCTTGAACTCCTCATCTATAAAAATGGTGGTGGTGGACTAGATAATACCTAAAGTTTTTGGCATCCTGTAGGTTATCCCATGAGGAGTGACACTTTTGGAAAGTAAAGTGATGCTATACTGTTAATTTTTTTTTGGTAATTTTTATCCTTCTTAGAGTTGTTTTTGAAATAACAGTATAATACAGGTCCCGTGTTCCTAAATGTTGATAAAAGTATGATGTTTTACAAGTTTGTTCGCAATAATTTGAAATGTCTAATCGGTACTTTTATCCTTATCCTTATTATATAGCTATAAAGTTCACACATGTACAAATTATCCTATGATAAAATAGTATCTTTAAAAACCTGATAAGTTTAATTACATGTGTAGTGTTCCAGCTCTAGTATCCAGATATGAATTTGGGGTTTTATGGCAGATTGGTTGGGTTTGCTGTTCATGTGTGGGTCACATGTCATATAGAAACCTAAGAGCAATAGGAGTTGTTATTTGTGTGCATGATCTAAAGGATAACTTACAGGACACTTACTCATTAGGGTGCTATTTTCAGCTCTTGTGTGAACAACAGATATTCAGTATCATCTTAAGTAGGATCACTGCCTAGTTTATATACTAATAATATAGGTATTTGAGTTTACAAAAAAATATTCAGTTATTCCCAAGAAACAGCAACTAAGTGAATTCTGATCAGACTTACATAAATGTAAGTCCATTATCACTTATGGGCAAGTAGTCACAAATCTGAGGGCTGAATTTAAACAGATGATTAGAGCTGACAGAGGTTTCTAGCAACAGGTCCCTGATTAATTAGGTGCTGTTTTTTCTTCTTTATTGCCAGATATTGGCTGCTGTATGTTTACATTAAATCTTGACAGCTTTGAGAGTGAAAGCAGATCTTTGTCGTAGGTTCACTACCCCATAATTCTTCACACTCAAGAGAAGAGAAAGTTCGCTCTGGTTTGATTCAGAAGCTGCTGGTGGTCAGGAACTATTTGCTGAGCTAAGTAGTGAGCTATGAATGATCTGATTCACCATCAGGCTCGTATGTGTCAGGGGTTGTATTCAGGAAGAGCTGCCTCATGTTGTTTGTGGCTTAGTGGTTTCTGAGTCAATGATTACGCTCCGTGTAGGATGGTCCACAGTGATGCCAAGTGACCTGTGCAGAGTCTGGGACAGACTTGCCCTTCTCTTTTCATCCAAGCTAACCAGCCAGAGAGGAACATGCAATAACTACTTGATGCATGACAGTTGCTTTATTTTTCCTAGGCATAGGCAGCCAACTGAACACCTAGGGGATTGTGAAGGACTAGGAAAGAAGCAGATGGTGGGCGGGTTTTCACTTCAAGCGAAAAAGAATTGGTAGCATGCAAATGTCACGCAAAGCAATATGCAAACTATCACCCATTGTGTCTGAGTCATTGGCTCCTTAGGGCTCTGAGTGATTCTTCAGTTTAAGGAGATGCTTTGACTCCATTTTAGGTTATTTCATTTCATTTCTAGAGAGCTAAGGCACTAAGGAAGCAAAGCTGTTTCCACTTATTTCAAACATGTCTAAAAGTTTGGCAGCTGAGACTAGGTGAACTCATTCAGATTAAAGAAAACCATTTAAGATTTGTTAACTTGGTGACTCCTCTCTTGCCCGATTTATAGTAACAGAAGCAGTCAGACATCTAATAAGTGCTGGGCACATGTTAAATACTGTAACATCACAGTAATTTAGTGAGAAGTAGGCCTTGTTAAGATCAGATAAGGATACTGAAGCACAGCAAGGTGAAGATCTGCCCAGGGTTCCACAGCTTCTAAGGAGCAGGACTGCCATCCACCCAAGCCTGGAAGTTAGAGCACCGTATTCTTAATGAATGCACTCTACCGTGGGATTTCCCATCCTTGCTAAGACCCACAAGGGTTTTTGCTGTTGTTTACCACATTTTAACATCGCTAAAATCAAGAGATTCTAATTATCATTTTTTCTTTGCTTTTTGTATGTAAAATGATGACATACTTTATGATTAGTGGCATCTTTGATTTCACCTAAAATGGTTTATGTGGTGTCATTGAGGAGATGGCTGCACTTAAAAGCTATTTTAAATGCATTGCAGTCATGAGGCAGATAAGCTTTGTGTGGTCCAATTCATTCATTCACGATACAAGGAATATTTTCTCAAAATGAGGGAGGCTACCCGTTTCCAAAGGCCCCAAAGTTCTATGAGACCATTGTAAATTTTGTGTTTTCATTTTGATGATCATCTATTGAAAATAAGCATTTTCTGGATTGCCTGGCTGACTATCTTGTAAAAGATAACTGCCATGAATTCAGACCCCCATTTTGTCATGTTCAAGGTCCTCCTAGGAAAGGATCAGGAAGGTCACATGTGTTCATGATGTAGCTCTATCTACAGGAGTGAGCAAGCATTCCACTGATTGTCCTTAAAATGAAGCCAGTAAGTCCAGCCAGGGTGGTTTCTTTCCTTTCTCTTTACCTCATTTTCAAATGTCCAGAATTACCCGCCCCCACATGTAATTTACAGCTTTCCATATCCATTCAGAGGTGAATTCTTCTGGCAAGTCTGAATTTTCCTGAGGATAGGAGTTAGGTATTAAACAGGACTTACATTTCTAAATTCAAAACCAGTTATATACCTCTGTGGTTTTTCATCTCTCAGCCTTCTCCCCTTGACCAGTGGTAAGACAGTGAAACATGATGTAACTTCCTCCAACCCAGGGGAATGTAAAGAACTATTCACTCCCTTTTATGTTCATGGACATAAATGCCCAGTACAGAACCTTCCTGAACTACTTATTAATAAGTGATTCATCTATCCATACCTGCCAGTGGGCTGCTACTTTGATAGTAGCCTTCCTCTGAGTTCAGAAATATATTTGATTTTCCATTAGCTAAGTTAAGTTCCCCATGCCTCTCGCTGTTTCACAGGTTTCTGAAAAACAGTACAGAGAGACATGAAAATCACCATTCTCTCCTATGAAAGGTGAATTGCTGTGTCTCCCTTTTTTCTGCACGGCCCCCATCTTTGTGGTATATATTTACATAATCCCTTACTATATCCATAACCTGTAGAGGGGAATAGCAGAAAGAAAATACTACTATCAGATGTTCACAAATACACAGAGACTTTGATGACTCAAAGCAGTCTTTACTTCTCCCATCAAGCCACTCACTGTCTACACAAAGGGCACCGAAGAGGCCCTTCTCTCTCTGGATTTCCTTCGTGTCTCCCGCCTCCCCCTCTTGGATTTTTTTGACCCTGTCTCTGACACCCCTTGCCCTAAATCAGTGGTTCTCAAAGTGTGGCCAAACCAGCAGCAGTAGGAGCAAACTTGTTAGAAAAGTAAATTCTAGGGTTCTATGCCAGACCTACTAAATCAGAACCCCGGTGGGTAGGGCCCAGCAAACTGTGTTTTAGGGAGCCCTCCAGGTGATTCTGCAATACTTAAGAATCCCTGCTCTGAAGTCTACCCCTGGGCATCTGAGAGAGCCTGGAAGGAGCCACTGTGTCCTCAGGGTTTAAAAATTCTAGCTCTTCCTGGCCTGAGGCTAAAGTGCCCAACTCCGAAGGCCATCAGGCCTCGTGCCATCCCCTGCTACAGCCGAACACCACATGCAGGACATCTTCTATGGTGATGTTGCCCCTTTTGCTCCCTGACGCTGCTCCTCTATCAGCTGGCTGCCAATTCCTTTGGCCAGCCTGATACTCTGGAACATAGGTCCTTTTCCTTGAAAAGTGCAAGTCAGAGGAAGGATTTCTTGCATGACCCAGTTCCTTATCTCAGACCCCCGCTGTCAGGTAGTTCTGCACCAGGCTAGGATTCCCGTCTCCGAAATGGGTCAGGCATGCCCCTGTGTGGATTTTTGGTCTCTTATGGTTGGGCCCCCGGAAGAGCGTCCTTTTGGCTGTGGTTCCATCACCCCCCCCAAGTCATGCTTTGAACAACTTTACTCCCAGCCCAAGGAGGGGCTGCGCTGGGAAGTCTCGTGGTATTTGTAGAAATGGAATATTTGCACTTAGGAACACTGGCATGAAATGGTTGTGGTCAAGGTAGTAACTTTATCCCTGGCGGCTGAGGGTGAAACGCTGGGTCAGTGTCACGAGGGAACTTCCAAGTGTAGAATCCCAGGGCTGTATCTTTGGACCACTTAGGCCATCACCAAGATTTTTAGGGTTCAATCATCTAATTTGCTGATCATGTGAAATCAGGTAAGATGAGCTAACGAGATACAAAAAGACCTTTAGTACCTGAGAAAGTGGGCTAAACCTAACCAGGTAAAGTTTAATAATAGTGAAGGTAAAGTATAATACCTGTTGAAAGAGGAAAAAAACTAGCAGAATGCAAGAGACAAAGCTTATCAGTGGCTCACATTTTTAAAAAATGTATTTAAGTGAACAGTAAATTCAATCTGGTCAGCTGTGTGATGTAGACACCAGAACCTCCTGTAATCCTAGGAAGAAGCATTGGAGGTATAAGGCAAACAATGCCTAATGGTTTTTGTTGGCTTATTTTGTCTCAAGCACTCTTTCTGGTTTCTAGTGCTTTACACGAATAACCTGATTAATCCTCACACCAGCTCTTTGGGGGGAAGAACTATATTTTATACCTGAAATGTCTCTCTAGGTGACACAATTCGATATGTGCATGAACGAACAGGAACATTCCAAAGAGAGGCCAGAGTGGTGAAGGGGTTCAGAGCCACGTTTGAAGGGAGGAGAAAAACTGAGACGAACCAGAGTTTTTTAGTTGCATGGAAAGATAATTTATGTTGGTGCAAGAGATCTTTGGGTATTTGTGAGATATGGGGGAGAGTGGTAAGGGTTGTTCTCCATGAGCTGGGGACAGAGATGACAACCACAGGAGGACAGGGCTGTGGTTAGGAACAGGGGCTCAAGACTGGCGGAGTTGAATCTTGGCTCTGCCACTTTTAGTTGTATGTGACCTTGGGCCAATCTCATGCTTCTGGGGCCTCGGTTGTGCTGCCTGTAAATGGAAATGATGGTAGCACCCCCTTTCCAGGGAGGATTAGATGAGCAGATTCAAAGAAAGCACTCAGCACGCAGCCAGGTCCACAGTAACTGCTCAGTAATGGTTGACTGCTTTATTGTCATAGTACTTGGTACAAACTCAGTACGAGCTGTACACAGATGTGCAGAGCTGCCGTGGAGATGACTGGGTTCGCTCTTCAGGAAAGTATTTGTGCGTCAATTGTATAACCACCTAGTAAGAATGTTGTACTAAGTAATTTGATTTTTTTCAGGGTGCCCATTAAGCATTATGTTTCAATGACTTTAGGGGGATCTTTGACATATTGTGATGTTTCCTTTTTTTTTTTCTTAGTAAGAGAGAAAGGGGCAGAGGGAGAGGGAGGGAGAAAATCTTAAGCGGGCTCCACACCCAGAGCAGAGCCTGACACAGGGTTCGATCTCACGACTCTGAGATCATGACCTGAGCCAAAATCGAGAGTCGGATGCTTAACCGACTGAGCCACCCAGGCACCCCTCAATTTTCCTTTTTATGAGAGATAATGATTTCATGGTTTGTATAAGGAAAGGTACAGATGTTTCCTGCTGTACAATGGTGTATCAGGTAGGCTAAGTGTGGAAACAGTAGACCCTCAAATTGACTAGTCTGGAGAAGCAGTGACTTTGTCTCTTGCAGGCATCCAGGGATCCAGGATGAAGGAGGCTCTCGTCTTTAACACTTAGTCTCTGGGGGCGCATCTCCAGTCAGCTGGAAAGGGACAGGAGTGTGGAGAGGGGGGAGCAGCCAAGGGAGGTTTTATGCCCCTGGCTCAGAAGAGGCACCTATCATATCTGCATGCTATCCACTGGCTGCTACAATTCAGGTGTTTGGCCATCCCGAGAAAACAAGGCTAATGGGACATGTAGTCTAAGTTGTTTTCCCAGGACCAAGGGAATTGACTTTGATGAATGTTTGGCAGTTTCAGCCAGCACTGGGCATTGAGAAGGGAATTCATGTTCAGTGCAGTTAGTGATGGTGTCTTTGTTTTTGATACATTTTCCCCCATTGAGCTGATGAAGTTACAACTTGGATGTCATTATCTTTAAGGCCCAAACACCAGTGATCTCTTTTGTTACTTTAATTTTGTCACTGTTAGTTTTAGAAGAGATGCAGTAAGTTCAGCTTAAATTGTCAGTTAGCAAAGAACTAGCTGTCTCACTGTGATCCACTTTCATCTTTGAGAGCATGTTTGAATAATGAAAAAGCCTGCAAGTAAATAGCATACTGAATATATTTGTCCTTAGAAAGTTCATCACAGAAAGCGATACTCATTTCATGCTAAGGAAGAAAGACGATATTAACCGGGGTAGGGTATGACTATACTGATGTTTTAGCAAAACATGTTCTGTTCTTTTGAGATGACTTTTAAATTCTCATAGTTTTGTTGTAGAGATTTTTAAATGGCATACCGGTTCAGGTCAATAGTTCCATGAAGGAGGCCATTACTCATTAATTATCACAAAGATGAGCAAACCACGCCTTAGAGAGATCCTGTACCTTGCCCATAGTACTACTGTACACTGTGCAGCTAGATTCAAACTCTGGCCCGTGAGTCCCAAGTGCATGGACTACCCCGTCCTGAGTCCTGAATCACCCTCCCCTCAGATAGCTGCACCTGCACTTTAGCTATGGGTCTCCCTTAGCCACACTCTGAAAATGTTCTCTTAGATTTATATCTAATTTTTTATTCCACATCTTCTCGTTTAGTTTTTTTTTTTTTTTTTTTTTTTAATAATCCTCCTATAGCTTGGGTTATTAAGACACACGAATGCGGAGTCAAACATCAGGGCCCCCAGTCTGAGGTATGAAGCTGACTTGAACCAAAATGATACCCCGTCGTGACCTAAGAAGAGACTCTCCTCCTCCCTTAGGAGGTAGTGGGGCCAGTTGCTGCTTTAGGTCTCTGATGCCCTGGAAACCTCTGTGAGGGCTTCTGGAAAACCACTACTCCTTGGGAAGGTACCAGAGGGATGAGTCAAAGGGAACCCCGGGGTCTGAGAGGGCTGAGGCTGGGAAGCTGAAACCCATCCCAGGCAGTTTCGCTGGCTCCCCCGACCAAGAGGCAGGCAGTGGGTGGCGTGCTGGTGGCGGTGGTGGCGGCAGCGGCAGCGGCAGGTGGCCTACCGATGGTGGTAGATGGCAGTGTTAGTGGGCATCGTGGCAGGGGATGGTATTTCAAACAGAGATAAGAGAGTCCGCTCCTCCGCTGGAGAGCAGTAGGGAATACTAAGGGAGAGGTGGTGCTCAGGCAGCCACTAACCTGTGAGCTGCTAGTTCAGAATAAGAAAGGAGTTCAGCTTTGAGACGTGCTCAGCCTTAACATTCAGTGCTGGACAAAGTGCTGGAGTCAGTAAATCGGGGCCTCTGAGGGCGTGAAGGCCAGCACTGGACAGTTGGGAAGCTCCCAGGAGCCTGGGGTCACAGCTTCCCGGGAGGCTCAGATCTGGGGCAACCCCACTGGCACCGGTTCTCAGGTGGCCGAGGCTCCCCAGGGCTGATAGAGATGGCAACTGAAAAGCTTCTCTGCGCTTGCGGTTTGAGGTATCTTGTCCACCTGTTGGCAGCTAAGCCACAGGCAGCTAAGCCGATGGGGGCTGGTTGGGGGTGGGGAATGGAATGGAGCAGGGCCTCAGGAGTGCAGGGATCTGAGCCAGCCAGCTCAGTCTCTGGCTGGATGTTATGGAGTGGTCACTGAATTTCAGAGGTGTGGACGACATCTCCGAGATCCATCAATAAGATCCTTTTAACTCTACTTGTTTCCAAAGCAGGAAACTGAGGCTCTGAGAGGGATGTGAATTTTGGGCCATATCACAGTTTGGGATGAGTTTGGAGTTTACCTCCGGGTCTCCAGGCTCCCAGCCCAGTGCACTTGCTGTTACCATCTCCTTGAGGCAACCAAGGGCACTGTCCTACATCTGCACTCCAGAAACCTTTGTTTCTTCATTGCTTCAGGATTCTGTACTTAGGCTCTTGTCTCTCAGTAATGTTAAAAAAATTTCAACCAAGGAGAAAATGAAATAGTCTTCATAATGCCCTACGGCAGGTGGTGGCTCAGCAGACTGTTAGCGGACAGCGATAGTAGGGCAGAAAGATTATTCCATGCTAGAAACAGCCAATGCTACTGAGTACACACCAAGCAGAATCTTGGAAGGGAAAAAAGGAAGGGAACCTGGGTTCTAGTTTCAGCTCTGCCCCTGGCTATCAGTGGGAACTTGAGAAAGGCAATTACTTCGGGCTTCAATTAATTTTCCCTATCATTAAAAAGGGGATTGGGGCCCCACCATTGGTTCCCAGAGTGGTTACATAAGAATCACCCAGAGTGCTTTCAGAGTAAAGACTTCCAGCCCCACCTTCAAGGATGCTGATTCAGTAAGCCTAAGGGAAGTCTGACAATTTTTAATTTTTTAAAAAAATCCTCCAGGTGGGTATTAAATGAGAGCATGCCCATTAGGCATTTATCTTCTGTGGCGGCTACATAGTAAGCACTGGGTACATGTTAGCTATTGTCTGTATTAAAACAGAGAGTCAGGAGTGCTCAGTATTGGTTAAAAGTGCAGAGTTTCAAGCCAGGCGGCCTGGATTTGAATTCCAGCTCCCTCATTGACTGTGTGACCTTGAGCAAGCTATTTAGCTATCCGGTATGTTGCTTCCCTCATCTATAAAGTGGGAACTTTAACAGTCCCTGTGTCACAGAGTCACCGTGAGGATTAAATGAGTTAATTCTGCCCACTATGTGCCAAGCAGTATTGTGGGAACTAGATACTTAGTTAATAATGGAAATAAACCCCCCTGGAGCTTGCATTTCAGTGGGGGGAGACTGGTAATCAGGAGCATGAAGAAGTAACACATACAATGTATGTACAAGCATTCTTACGTGCTGATTGAATGCAGTTGAAGAATTCAGACAAGTGCCTTTCTGCCATATGGAAAGCATTTAATAAATGTTATTAATATTGATTATCAATAATATGATTACTGCTGTTACTACTAACACTATAGATAGAGTTTGCCTCTTTAGTATGTCTTAGATTATCATAAAAGTATGATGCAAGGTAAAATAAATTTTACATTACAGTACAGATGACTTGAGTGTGGAAGGGCACATTACCTCTGGGACTGATGTAAAAGCATGTGCTATGAACTTTTTAGGTTGCATTCCTGAGCTGTTTTGGGACTGTAGTGTGGAATAAAAGTCATCTTACCCAGTACTGCTGCCAGATGTTAGCTCTGGACTCTAAAAGTATATTCTTACCAGACTGGATGTGGACAACACGCTGAATTCAAGTCAGCACACTCTATATAAGACCATCTTGGGGGGGGGGGCGGTGTCTCCATATTGTTTACAGTCATACTTTTGGTGCACTGGAGGCATGCTAGGCAGCCTCTAATATTCTCTCCAGCTTTCAAGCTTTGTGATTCTTTTTTAACCTAGTGTTTTGGCAAGCAATGGTTGTCTCCAAGTAACATAGAAAAAGTTCTTTTTTTCAGCAAAGCCCTTTAAAAAGCCTCCAGGCTCTCAGGCATTCAACAAACAATTTTTTTTTCCTTGCAAGACTTAGCTGTGAAGTCAAGGTCATGCTTCCCAGGGAGCTAAGCAGCACAAGAAGCCCTCAATCCTGCTGCTGGGCCCAGAGCCCGCCTGACCCTTTGCGTTGGGCTGTGCTTGACCACCCAGCTCTTTCACCCTTGCTTCTCTCTTGCAGTGGCATGCCAGGCAATGAAGAGTGGGAACTTATTCCCTACCATGTGCCATCAGACCTGCCTGCAAAAATTGGATTCATGCAGTTGGTTTTCACACTGATTCATCTCTCTACTTACCACCACCCCATCCCCTCCACCCCCCGCCAGGGTTTGGTTCTTTTCTGTGTCAAAGTTTATGTATAATTCCACCCCCTTCCCCCACGCCCTCAGTCATGCTCTTTGTAAATGGGAGCTGTCAGGTCATAACCATAATTGCCACCAGTATTCCGAGGACAGAGGGTCACTCTTCCAAACAGGCTGTTCCAGTTCTCAGTGTTAATTGGTCTTTAAAAAAAAATGGCTAGACTGTATCCACTTTTTAGGCCCTTCATTTAAGTGAAATTGTATAGCAAAGTCTCAGTATATAAAACAGATAAGAATACTTGTGGTAGGGTAGGTTACAGAGTAGTTAATAACACAGATTCTGGAGACAGCTTAGCTGGCTTCTGGTCCTGGCTCTGTCACTTAGAGTGCTGTGTGACCTTAAAGTACCCAGCCTCTCTGTGCCTTTGTTCCTTTATTAGTGAAATGGGGATAATAAGACACCTTATCTATAATAAGGCTGGTAGAAGGATTATAAGCATGCAAAATGCTACGTGCAGTTCCTGGCATGTAGTAATTGTTCAATAAAAGTTTTTATTACTATAATGATAATAATGATTATTAACCTCCATCTAAGTCCCTTAGGGTGGTCTATGAAGTTTTTAAAAACCACTGTACAGTACTGTGCTTTCAGCATCGTATTTTCACATAGTGCTTTTGCCTATAGAAGGCATTGAATAAATGTCAAATAACAAGGCCTAACAAGCCAATCTTCATGCTGTGTTCCAGAAGGAGTACTTAATGATTCAGACGATGAGCAGTCTCTCAAACGAGTCTGTTCAGGCTGTAAGACTGGTTTTCTTGGTGACTGTGCAGCTCTACCCTTTGCCTCTGCTTGAGGAATGAGTGCTGCCTCACAAGATACTGCGTTAGGCCTTGTTTGCACTTGTCATGGCCATTGCAGTTCTGCCGCTCAAAAGGCTCAAGTGGTATTCCACATAAAAACATCCACACACACGCATTTTAGCTTTTTCTGAACTTGGGCTCTTGTAGAACACCTGCTTATTCCCACATAGTGTAGGTTTGAAGGTCAGAACCTTTTGGGGGTGATGAGGCCGCATCAGAAAGAGCTAGACCCTGTCCTGTTGCAGGCCACTGTGTTTTCTGTAGCAAATACTTAATTACATGATGCCAAGGTATTAATAACTATTTTAGTACATTACCAGCAGGTGGTCTTCTGGTTGACCCAACATGTCTGGTTTTTTTTCTTTTTTTTAAAGATTTATTTATTGGGGTGCCTGGGTGGCTCAGTTAAGCGTCTGCCTTTGGCTCAGGTCATGATACCAGGGTCCTGGGATCGAGCCCCATGTTGGGCTCTCTGCTCAATGAGAAGCCTGCTTCTCCCTCTCCCTCTGCCTGCCACTCTGCCTACTTGTGCTCTCTCTCTGTCAAATAAATAAATAAAATCTTAAAAAAAATAAAATAAAGATTTATTTATTTATTAGAGAGTGTTCATGCAAGAGAGCGGGAGCGGGGGTGTGCGGTAGAGAGAGAGTCTCAAGCAGACTCCATGCTGAGCTCAGAGCCTGACTCGGGACTCGATCTCCTGACCTGAGCCAAAACCAAGAGTCGGAGGCTTAACCAACTGTACCACCCAGGGTTCCCTACCCAACATACATACAAGAACTCTCAGGCCTATGACACTGGGAATGTCCAGTGCTGCTTGAAGGAGAGACAGCACTCGTGAGTTTCCCAACATAGCCGTGCATAATGTATGCAGTGTGGGCATATGAGAACATGTGATGAGCTGTGCCAAGTAAGCATGGCCCAGGACAGGCCTCAAAGAAACCAGACAGTGGGTTGAGAGAGCCAGACAAATCCCAGCTCTCTTTTCTTTTAGCGTTTGCCATTTCACAGACGTTTGCATGCTGCAGCTAGCTTCAGAGATATATTGGTGACTTCCACCGGTGTTCTTGGTTCCGTCTCCTCCCGACACAGACCCAAGGCTCTAGTTCTCCCCTCCCCACGGCCTTGACTCTGTCCCTGCCCCTTCCTTGGAATACAGTTTACTTGCCCACCTTACTCACCCTACTTATGGAAGAGCTGGCTAGCTGCTCTCTAAACACCTGTCGTCTTGCCCCTGGGCATGGGGCACTGCCTAGCCAGCGTCGGTGCAGTTAGGTGTGGCTGCATGGTGAAGTTTTAGTGTGGAGGGTGGGGAGAGAGTTGTGAGCAGAAATGATGTGTGCCGCTTCTCAGACCTGACCCATAAAAGCCTCCTATATGCTGTATTGATGTACTTGTGTCCCCCAGTAAGGTATGTCCAAGTCCCCTAACCCTCAAATCTGTGAACGTGACCTTATTTGAAAATAGGGTCTTTGCAGAGGTAATGAAGATGGAAGTTAGGGTGAGGTCGTAGCGGATGAGGACGGGCCCTAAATCCAAAGACTGGTTTTCTCATAAGGCCGTGTGAAGGCAGAAGGACAGCAGGAAGACGACGTGTGAAGGTGGAGGCCAAGAGTGGAGTTACGTGATCCAAGTCAGGGAATGCCAAGGGTTGCCAGGACCCACCAGAAGCTGGAAGAGGCAACGAAGGATTCTCCCCTAGAGCCTCCAGAGGGAGCATGACCCTGCTGACACTTGATTTCAGACTCTCGGCCTCTACGATGGTAAGAGGGTGGATGTCTGTTCTCTTAGGCCGCTAAGTCTGGGGTAAATTATGCCAGCCCTAGGAAACCATTGTGCACACCGTCCTCCCTTTCTCCCTGTTCTGCTGATGAGAGGTTGACCCGCAAGGTTGGCCTGGGGAATGCGTGCTGAAGCAGGCGGAACACCTGGCCGCCTGATTCCCTAGGACTCCCTCCCCCAACCTCTGGATTTGCTGAGTGACTTTATGTTTCATATGTGACATGAACTGTATTGTGCCGAGCCACTGGGATTTGTAGGGTTTACCTGTCACAGCCCCTAGGAATACCTTAACTAAAACACCTATTTACAGAAGGGACTGAAGGCAACTGCTATAAACACACTGCATCTTCACCTTCTGGAAGCCATCTCTCTTTGGTGGCTCTCAGTTCCCCTCTCTCTCCGGCCCCTAACACGGAGCCCGCTGAGGGGTTCCTCTTTGGCCAGTCTCTCCACATCCCTCCCTCAGCCAGCCGCCTCATGCATCTTCATCCACCCCTTCCGTCCTGATGCTGCCCAAACCAGACTGCCCTCCCACACCTCATGACTGCCTCCCTCTGGTCACCTCAGCGTCACCCCCCCTTCCCGCTGCAGAATGCCAGGGCCCTTCCACGCGGCCATGTGACAGGGTCCACCTTCTTTTTTTTTTTTTTTTTTAGAGATTTTATTTATCTGACAGAGAGAGACACAGTGAGAGAGGGAACACAAGCAGGGGGAGTGGGAGAGGGAGAAGCAGGCTTCCTGCCGTGCAGGGAGCCCGATGTGGGGCTCGATCCCAGGGCCCTGGGATCATGACCTGAGCTGAAGGCAGACGCTTAACGACTGAGCCACCCAGGCGTCCCGACAGGGTCCACCTTCTGACTTTCCTCGGACTTTGAGGTTCCTCTTCCCCGTATCCCTGAGTCTAACCCGCTTTCCGGGCCTGAGGCTTGACACATGGAGTGACGCTCTCCAGGTATTTGTTGGACAGTGTAACCAGGAACGTGATGCCTTTCTGTGTTTTGAAAGATTCTCTTGTGAGAAATGCTACATAGGGAGGATTTCTAGTTCTGACGTCCCTCTAGAAATTCCCAGTTCTATCCCTGGATTAGAGTGGACCCCCACCGTTGTGACTCCTCTCAGTGGTTTTCTGCCTGAACTACTGTCTTGATGCTAGGAGCCTCCCTTGGAGAAGGTTTCAAGGAACAGCTCTGGGAAATGGGTTGTTGATTGCAGGGGTCCTGCTGAAGAGCCAGTTTGTTTCAAACCAGAGTCCTCTTTCCTCAGTACCACAGAGACCTCTTCTCTTCTGTGCATTTTAGGGGAGGGCTGGGGGTTAGAAGGCGTGGAGTGGTTTTTGCATTTTGGACCCTGAGATAAGTAAACTGATTGTGGTTTTTTTTTTTTTTTTTTTTTTTTTTGGTTCTGCTGTTAGGAAGCATCTGTGACTGCTTCTAGGAAAGTTAAGAGCCTTACAGCACATGGTTTTTTTTGTTGTTGTTGTTTTTATTAACTTAATTCTTAGCCTCCTCTGAACTTCCCTAGTTCTGTTTTCCACACATATATATATATTTTTTTTTTTATTTTATCTTGTGTCTATTTGTGTAATCTCTCTTTAAATCTTTTCTGGAACAAAGTAAGGTCTAAATACATAAGATGTCTTGCAAACATGTTCACACCTCAAATGTCCAAAATTAAAGGAATCTTCCCAAACAATGCCTTTCCCTGTGTTCCCGATTTTGTTTTGAGGTGCCCCTAAAGCACCCTATTACTTAAACTAGAACCCTGGGGTATATGGTACTCTTTCTCTTTTCCCTCCCTATGTATCAGCAACTCCTGTCAGTAGCCAGCAGCAGGCGTGGTAGAGGCTGAACAGGAGCCTCACGAGGGCTCTGGAGGGGGTGGCCGCCTCGCTGGTACCCATCCAGTCATTCTTCTAGACTGCTGAAACTGGTGGCCGCACAACTTCCCTGGTGAAAGCCCTTCAGTGACTTCTCTCCTGCAGGATCAGGGCCAAACTCTAGCCGCCTTTGTCAGCCTGCCCTTACCTTTGTCTCCTGTCTTTGTACCACAAGCCCTGGCAATACCACACTGTATCCTTACACCCCACCCCACCCCCCCAGATATAAACTGTCCTCCTTCCTTGTCTGTCCAGCAACCCCCTGGCATGTCTTCTAGAAGACTCGATTTCGGGATCACTCCTTCCTTGATGTCTTTCCTGTATTCCCTGTCCTTTCCCAGGCAAAGACCTGTTCCCTGGTGCCCTTCTGTGTACCAGAGACCCCCTTCTCTGGGCTCTTGCTTCACTTTTCATACTGCAGCATAATTGTTTCTCTCTCCCTCTCCTAACAAGCCAGAGCTCATTTGCAGCAGGAATCAAATCTTAGCTCTGTATCCCCTCAAAGCTCTTCCAGAAGCAGGCTCAAGTCTGCTTAGGCTCTCCAAAAAATTGCTTATAAATAACATTGTTTGAAAAGACCACGACAGCATTGAAACTATGGTGGGCTTGATAATATTCTTTAAAGGGGCCTATCCTCTGGGGTCTGGGACGACACTCCATGATGGGTGCATGGGGACCGGGAATACGAAGGAGATGGTTACTTCTGGGGAAACCGCCCCTGGCACATGGAGGCACCGCATAAACATGGCCTCAGCCCCACTGCCCTGGCTTCCCATCCAGCCTGATTCCAGATTCCATTGCGAATACATCCCTCCTCATGCTCTTCATTGCCCAACCCTCAGTCAGGACCTGCACATCTCTCACTTGAACTCCTGCGATAGGCTGTTGTTTTCCTCTTTCAGCTCTGCCCTGCACCAGTCACTTTCCACACACAACAAGCATGGTCTGCTTTGTAGAAGATCCATCCTCCGCTCCAAGCCCTTCAGGGCCCATCTCTGATCTTATCTGAACTCATCTGACGCCCCGCCAGGACTTCTGCCTGGCCCTGCCCATTTCTCCAGCACCCCCAACCCCATCTGGGCTTCCTCATGCCCCTTGGTCCCGCTCCTCACGCATGCCGTGCCCACCCCCACCCTGGAGGCT
>NW_027397076.1:40851044-40858533 GCF_003265705.2 Callorhinus ursinus
TTCTGCGTGGCTCCCCACAGCCAGTCCTGGCCTCATCGTCCCCTCCTTGCCTCCCCCTCTGGCGCGCCCCACCACTTTCCTGCACAGACCTCAGCCCCTCCCAAGGCTGTATGCCGTGTGCAGCAGACGGTTCTCTCAGGTTCCCTGCTGTCTGTGCCCGGCACAGGAGAAGCACTCAGGGAAAGAAACAAGGGAGAGGAAGCAAGGTCTTAGGAGTTCTAATTTGATCAGCAAAAGTATGGTGTTACTGGGGCTCCCATTATGCTCAAGGTCACACGGGTCTAATTTCAGTCAATTGTTTATGGCTGAAAAAGTCCAGCTTCTTCAGAGGCTGAGCCCTCTCTGTGTTCAGGTTTTGCTCAGTACAGCTATTACCCAAAGTTGAGACAGCTTTGCTTCAGGTTGGTGGTTCAGCCCCGTCGAGCATTTGCAACCATGGTTCCTCTTACTAATTGAGGGCATGCCTAGATTTTCAGTGCATGGTTTCCCCTCTCGGCAATGTAGGACATAAGCCGGGGGACTCGGCTCTCCCCAGACGGTACCTCTCCACATCCTGGCTCCAGAGTAAGTGATCTCTCTGGGTGCATACTCTCTCTTTTCTTCTGGGTCACTCCAGTTTGTTCTCATTTCACTATTTTTGTCCCTGGTAATGGTCTGGAGGGAAATTCACCAGAGTTCAACATCTTTAATATTACTGGATGTGACAAAGGAGAGAAGAGAGAGGGTGGTCATCACTGGCATGGGGCAGAAACCCAGTGCAGGCGGCAAAAAAAAAAAAAAAAAAAAAAAAAAGTAGTTGCTGGATGAACTGGGAAGAACCCTGGCCTTTCTTAGAGGGTAGCAGAATGCACCGGTGAGTGTCCCTTAAATGTTCAAAAACAACCAGGAGTTCAGGTGGGAAGTAATGGTCCTCCAGGAGGAGGGGGAAGCATAGCATGTGGGAGGAGGAACCCTGAGGTGAAAGATAAGATGGGTTTCAGTCTTGCCAAACCCCTAACCTCCCCCAGGTCTTGGTCTCTTCATCCCTAAAATGAAACGATCAAGCTGATAGGATTTCTGAGCTCAAAAATTTCTGTGAAGATTTGTCATTTCCCGCATCTCTGCATTATGCACCTCTAGTAAATGTTTAATGATCTGCGATAAGTTTTGGCATCACATTAGTGATTTCAACTTTCTGTATTTGACAAGTGTTCTAATTATCCCCTGAGAGAGCAGCCGAGGAAGCAGTGAACTGGGGACTCGCAAGAGGTTGTAGCAATTTATGTCATACTTTCACCTGCTTTGTCAAGTAGTGAACGATTCGACTCACAGCTGAAGAGCAGTCCACCGCTCGCGAAGCAGGTGGTCTGAAGTGTGGGGCCACGCGGGAGCGCTTCCTCGCCGTGGATTTAGCGCTCAGCTCCTGGCGGGTGCTCACATAATCTGTTGCCGCGGTATACCATGCATTAAGGCTTTTGTGTAGCAGCGTCCGACTGGTGTGTGCTCAGAGCCTAATCTTCAATCTGAGACTCAGTGCTTACCCCTCGGAACTACTTCAGGTCATTTGGCCATTTTGTCACCTTTTTATAAGACAAGTAATTTTTTGAGTCACTCTGGGAAGTGGCCTGGCCACACAACCTTTCTCAGGAAAGAGAAACCTACTTAGCTGCCAGATAGTTAAAGCTCTCTTGCGTCAGATGCCTTTTTCTTTTCTCCACCACTTAAAGGTATCGATAAAGTGTAGCCAGCGAGGGAACAAAGATCGCAGTTGTGTACGCAGAAAGAGAAGAAGTTTGGAGCTTTGGCAAAGCTTGTGTCCCACTGCTGAAGTAGAAGGAACATCGAATGCGGCCAAGGACCTGTGTTTTGGGTTAACTGTCCCGGGGAGTTCTCCCACATTCTTTCTCTGATGAACGTGCATCGTAGATCATCTTTAAATTCCTTACTCCTCGGAAACTGGTGAAAACCATTTTAACTACAAATAAACACATAAGCCATATAGATAGAGAAACCCCACACATGCAGGGACCTCCCCTTGGTGAGAAGACTGTAAGCACAGATGAAATCACACTCGGATAGTTTTCATCTGTGAGGTTCCTGTGACCTCTGACGCCACCAGACCTCAAGGCAAAAATAGATGCTCTTCAAAGACTTTGTAGCTTCCAGCAGTTATTCATGTGGAAACCAAATGAAGATGTTGATTCTCATGAAAGGGATCTCACAGCTACGACAAATGACTCTAAGTGATCCCAGCCAAACATGAGAAAGTGTGAACTTTTTCATCTGTGATTGAAGGAATGTGATTGTAATTAGGATATATTACTTTAGGATTCCAGGGCAGTTTTAAGCACTTAGCTTCAAGCACTACAGTTAGCCTTTTGAACAGCAAACTCATGTTTTGAATTATGAAAAATGGCTCTATTAATGCTCTCTCTAATTGCTTCTGAACCTCACTCTTAAATTGCACCAGGCTAAGGCTATAAAGGTTTGATTGTGGAAAGCTTCTATATGGGTTTCTCCTTTGAGAGGTAGTTGTGAATGGGACGGGGATGATTGTGCTCTAAGAGCCTCTTGCTCTGTGGCGTGTGGAACTTGCTGACCGATGCCAAATGTTCGAAATGTAAATCTGAATAGGTCCACAGAAATTGGGACACGGAAACATGGGATTTGATGGATTGTGTCCTGAGTGTTTTTGTAGAGTGTTGTTGTAGTAGGAAATGCCTCTCCAACAGGGTTATTATAAGATCAGGTTTACAGCTTGAACCTTGCCCCTAGAAGAACATTTGAAAACAGTGTATCTATGATGACATATTTCTGGTGGATTTACTCCAGTGTGTTTTTCTTCCAGTGAATTTACCTCTTCCTTTGTTTTGTTTTGTTTTTTTCCTTCTTCGTTCCTATGAGATATAGGAGAGTGAACTGGTATATTTTTCTCTTACAGTTTGAGGGGGAAAGTTAAACTTTAAGTAACTAGTTTATAACCTGAAGATTTTTATTTTTTCACATGTGTTAGCCCATAGTATAAATATTTCCTGTACATTTTTTTTTTAAGATTTTATTTATTTGACCCAGAGAGAGCACAAGCAGGGGGTGCAGCAGAAGGAGAGGGAGAAGCAGGCTCTCCTCTGAGCAGGGAGCCCGATGTGTGGCTCGATCCCAGGGCCCCGGGATCGTGACCTGAGCCAAAAGCAGACGCTTAACTGACTGAGCCACCCAGGTGCCCCCTTTCTTGTACATTCTTTCAAAAATGGGAAGGGCATTTCCATTCTTTCATGGAAGCTAGTGCCTAAGTTTCTACTTTTGACACTACTAATCCCAAGGAAAACGGGAAGTGGTTTATCTATTGAAAATCATGCTCCTTATTTTGTTGATGATGTTCTTTCTCTTTTCCTTTACCCTCCCATTCATACTCCGAGAATTCAGACTGATAACTGAACCTTATCAGAGTGTGGGGGAAAGCAGGGATGATAGGCCCTGTGGCTGAGGCACCTCACATGGTTGGAATGACTCGGTTGCCAGTGTACTTAAGAGAACCAAACAGTGCCCACCGGCCCCCATTTGGCCTTCAGTCTCTCTCCTAGGCCTCCCTACCGGGGTTGCTTTTTCTGATCGCCCACCCTCTCCCTGACCTTCATTTTCCAGCTGGACCAGTCACAGCATCCAGTGTTCCTTGTAAACCCTGGAAGAGGAGATTTTTCTTCTTTGATCCCTTAGAGATAACTCTTTCATTTTGGTTAAATCTTTACTGATATCCCAGCCACCTCACCAGTTAGCCTAACCAGACCCAGCTGGCTCTTGGTTAGAAGTCCTGGTTTGTCTCTCTCTCTCCTTGCCACTGTTCCTGGAAGAGACTGTTCCACGGGTTTTTAGCTTTTCATGTGCCATCATCTCTTCCCTAGCTCTGTCAGTCAGCTTTTCTGAAATTCAGTTGTCCACGCTCCTCTCAGCTCCCCCCTACTTTTTCCTTCTATTTCTCAGGAAATACTCTTCAGTGTGGCCAGCTCAGTAGTATCTCTGCACTCCCTGGCCTGGACTTCAGCCTTCTCCTTCAGGCATTTATTGTGTATATGTCCATGCATGTTTACCTCGGGAAACATTTGTAAAAACAAAAACCAAAACAAAACCTTCCACCATTACATAAGCAGTGTATGTTACTTGTGTAGTTTTTAAAAATAAAAATAAATAAGATTAAGAAAAGAAAGGCATACTCCTACCACCCAGGTATGATCCCTTAGTCTTCTACTTGTTGCTCCTTCAGGCATTAAAAGACACCTGTTGTAATCCTCCACAAGTCTTATTCGGAATAAATATCCCTGGTCTCCTGCACATATTCTCCAGAGAGCTGGTTTGAGCCCCTCATCATCCAGGTCTCTGGCCCTGGCCCGGTTCATGTGGTATTTCCCTGTTCGCACATGGCACCACTCAGAACGGAGCTGACCCGTGCACTGTACAGCTGCTGGCTACTCCCCTATAAAGAGAGCCTCCTTAAGCCCACTCTGACCTTCCCGACCACAGAGCTGTACCACAGGGACTGTCTAACGGACTGAAACTCTTTAAATTTTGAGGACATTTCAGTCATTTTTAATTTGCTTATTTTTACTTACACTAGTTTCTATTCTTCGTTGACCACTAAAAGATCATGAAAGATTGTGTTGGTTTCTGAAGTCCAAACAGATATTCTGCTTGCAGTGTTTCTTTTACTTGGACCAAAAAAGGGATGGGGGAGGGTTGGGAATGACATGTTTTACTCTCTTAGAGGATCCAAACAGACCACCAGTGATCTGGGCTTTCCTTTATTAGCCCTCACGAGCCGTTTCTTTATGGGCCTGCTTTAGAATCTTACTCCAGATTGAAACCAATTCACCCTCCTCTGTTGACCAAATCCATCGTCTCCTTGAAAATTGGACCTGATTTGCCCATCTCCAATCTTTTGGGCACATTTCTTCACTGTATTTACTCCCAGATCCCTGACAGAACTATGACAGCCTCAGTTTTGAGGAATGTAGGGCCCCAAGATGTAATCTGTTAAAGCCAGAGGACTTGACCCCATTTATTGTGGCAGAGTTCTCTCCTGAAATGGTGTCATCTATCTTGGGCTTTATTTTTTGTTTGTTTGTTTGTTTTTTGTTTTTCTCAAGGCTATTTTCCCTTTCTCAATCTGACAGGTAAAATAGCAATAAAATAGTACTTCTTAAGCTTTGTCGTCTGTCAGCATCACACCTTTGCTCTCAAGCAGCCAGTTAGTCTCTTCCTCAGTTGCCTCCATTTTTCACATATAACTAAGGCAGTCCAGTTCTGTTGTCTTCACCATGTTCCATAAGCATAAGTCTATTCTGGGCTTCCCCTTTGTGAACACTTTTGATAGATTGGGTACTGTCCACCCTTGGCCTTCCCATCAGAAGTAATGAGATCTTAACTCCATACTGTTGGTCTGAGTATTTGCAAAATGGCAATAACATAAAGTCCAAAATAGGTTTCTTCACCTGTAAATGTCTGAGAGATTTCCTATCTGCGCAATGAGAGCCATTAGGGAAGGCTGTAGAGGGGCAACCACATTCTGCAGAGGTGAGTTAAAACTCAGTCTGATTTTTGGAACATCCACGGGGGAATAAGAAGCTGTGCGACCAAGACCTAGAAACTCTTTATTTCTCAAGTCCTATTGTGGACCCTGACTACCAATCCCAAAAAGGTAAATAAAGAAATCTATGGACAGAGGATCAGACAGGGGAATATATAAAAGTTTTACATAAAAGTAACAATGAGCCTTCATGAGCCATGCTAGCACATTTCAGAATCTTCTTTCTTTTGTTTAAGCTGGAGTCAGGTGCAGGGCTTAGGACCAGAACAGCCTATGTGCTTCTTTCCCCCTAATTCTGGTGATGAGGGAAAGTCATTCCGGAGAGGCAGCAAACACAGAATTAAAAATGAGAGCCAGAACAAGAAAACCCTCAAGTGTGCAATCAGAACTGGTTGAAGTCAGAGTAGCAGGAACACACCCCGAGTTCTCTTACTTGGCAAACTATTTAGAGAAGAGCCAGAATGGAGACAGGCAAAGAGTGGGGAGGGAGAGCGAGCTTAGCTTTCTTTGAGGCAGCTTCCACTGCAGTGTCCACCCCCTTTACTGCTGCAGCGTTGTCAATGAGAGCATTTCGGAAAAGAAAATGGAGTCAGAGAGAGAGAGTTGCATGGTGTGGCTTTTTCCCAAGAGAGAGCAGCCCCGAATTTTACCTGACAAGGTTTCTGGGAGTAGGGCATGAGGCTATCAAGAGTGAAACCTGTTGTGTCCCCAAGCTCAGTCAGGTGCATCTATCCCTGAATCTAACCCACACTTGATAGAAAAGTGAGGAGATGTTAGGAGCTATTCCTTCCCTAGTCCCATTTGAGAATTATTGCACAGTTACCTACTCTTGGAGAACAACAATCCATATTATTACATAAAAGCTCAGAAAAGTCGTGTGAGAAAGAACGGTGTTTCTCAGACTCCTGAGCATGAATTTTTTTGGTGGCTTCTTACTGTCTCTCATAAGAGCTTTCCATGGAGGCCACCTTCAGCTCATTGACTTACTCTGTGAAGAGTTCACCAGGTAAATGAGGGAATGGACCTATCTTTCTATGTTCCCACTTAATATTTACATCCACCTTTTCTGTCTATGTTCCCTGGAGCACTTGTTTCAATTCCATAGTTTTGACTACCATGTAAATGTAACTATTCCCAAGTCTGTTTTTCTAATGCTGACCTCTTTCTTGAGCAGCACACCCACGTCCCTCCACCGGGGCATCAGGCACATGCCCCGAATTCAACATGCAAAGTCAAAATGCAGTATCCTCTTCACCAGATTGGCTTCTTTCCCGTCTCCCTGTCATTAATGATATCATCGCCCCCCAGGGACAAAGTTGGGAACCTCAGTGGATTCCCGGACATTTTGTTTCCTTTACCCGGGAGAATATATTTAAAAATTATGTGCATATGATAAATACAGATAGAATAAAAAAATTTTAATGTATTTTATCTCTGAGATTTCTATCTATTCCCATAGACATAGTCCAGACTCTCATTTTTCATTTGGACAATTGCAATAGCCTCAGGTTAAGCACGATTCTTGTAAGTAAAGGGGATTTGACATGAGAACCTTTTATATATCTTTGTCAAGATAAAATCTTAAATTACAGATATGCTTAGAAAAATGTTGAGAGAGACCCCGAATAGCCAGAGGAATCTTGAAAAAGAAAAGCAAAGCTGGCGGCATCACAATTCCGGACTTCCAGCTCTATTACAAAGCTGTCATCATCAAGACAGTATGGTACTGGCACAAAAACAGACACATAGATCAATGGAACAGAATCGAGAGCCCAGAAATGGACCCTCAACTCTATGGTCAACTTATCTTTGACAAAGCAGGAAAGAATGTCCAGTGGAAAAAAGACAGTCTCTTCAACAAATGGTGTTGGGAAAATTGGACAGCCACATGCAGAAGAATGAAACTGGACCATTTCCTTACACCACACACAA